>NC_053393.1:205286219-205480954 GCF_905171765.1 Bufo bufo
GTATTGTGTATTTCTGTTATATTTAAGGATTTAGATATAAGGTATGAGAAGTAAGAGGATAAGCTAGGAGAGGAGGAGTGTGAGTCAATTAAGAGAGAAGTATGTGGAGGGTGAGAAGGTGGTGAATTAAAGAGGTTAGAGGATAATGAGGAGATGGAATAGGGCAATGAGAGGATATGGAGGTAGTGAAGGCAGAGCATAAAAGCGGAGGACATTAGGGTTGAGGATAAGAGAGTGTTATGTATAGGCTGTTAGAGGGGATCAGGAAGTCTGTGGATGAAAGAGGTGGAAATGAAGGATGAGAGAGGAGGACAGTATTTATTGTTAAGTAGCTTTTGTTAATCATTGGGTACATGTATCAAGAATGGTATATCCATATGCCAGTCTTGATCTCTTTGCACTGGTGTGAGATATTCCAAATTTATTAAGAAGTAGATGACTCTTAATAAATTAGGTGCATCTCCATCCAACCATGTGTCACAACATGAAGTCTGCGTTAGCCAGGGACTAACGCAACTTTAGCTATAACTTCTGCCATTTTTTGGCAAAAGTTATGGAAAGTCTTTCAGGCGGCGCAAAGCTGTGCCCCTACTGCTAATCAATGTCCACTCTTTCTTGGCACTTCAAAGAAATGGCAAGAAACTTACATTGTTGCAAATTATTGTGCACATATGGGATTCCCCATACTTTGCGACTTATTTACACAATAACAATGGTGTAATTAGCTTAATAAATATCCTCCAATGACTTTTCAGTTTTAATATAGGTACTAAGAAGTAAGTATGCAATACAATGTCATTTACTATTAGAAATTGTTTAAGATTTGTTATGTTGTCAATATAGGCATGTGTATAAAATAATTAGAAATAAAAAAAAATATGAGGCCAGTTTTTATTTATTTTTTCAATTGTATTATACACATGTCTATGCTCATATTCCTTTTCTGTCTCTAAGTAATGTGTGTCACTATCAGTTATTGTGTATTTCTGTTATATTTAAGGATTTAGATATAAGGTATGAGAAGTAAGAGGATAAGCTAGGAGAGGAGGAGTGTGAGTCAATTAAGAGAGAAGTATGTGGAGGGTGAGAAGGTGGTGAATTAAAGAGGTTAGAGGATAATGAGGAGATGGAATAGGGCAATGAGAGGATATGGAGGTAGTGAAGGCAGAGCATAAAAGCGGAGGACATTAGGGTTGAGGATAAGAGAGTGTTATGTATAGGCTGTTAGAGGGGATCAGGAAGTCTGTGGATGAAAGAGGTGGAAATGAAGGATGAGAGAGGAGGACAGTATTTATTGTTAAGTAGCTTTTGTTAATCATTGGGTACATGTATCAAGAATGGTATATTCATATGCCAGTCTTGATCTCTTTGCACTGGTGTGAGATATTCCAAATTTATTAAGAAGTAGATGACTCTTAATAAATTAGGTGCATCTCCATCCAACCATGTGTCACAACATGAAGTCTGCGTTAGCCAGGGACTAACGCAACTTTAGCTATAACTTCTGCCATTTTTTGGCAAAAGTTATGGAAAGTCTTTCAGGCGGCGCAAAGCTGTGCCCCTACTGCTAATCAATATCCACTCTTTCTTGGCACTTCAGAGAAATGGCAAGAAACTTACATTGTTGCAAATTATTGTGCACATATGGGATTCCCCATACTTTGCGACTTATTTACACAATAACAATGGTGTAATTAGCTTAATAAATATCCTCCAATGACTTTTCAGTTTTAATATAGGTACTAAGAAGTAAGTATGCAATACAATGTCATTTACTATTAGAAATTGTTTAAGATTTGTTATGTTGTCAATATAGGCATGTGTATAAAATAATTAGAAATAAAAAAAAATATGAGGCCAGTTTTTATTTATTTTTTCAATTGTATTTTACACATGTCTATGCTCATATTCCTTTTCTGTCTCTAAGTAATGTGTGTCACTATCAGTTATTGTGTATTTCTGTTATATTTAAGGATTTAGATATAAGGTATGAGAAGTAAGAGGATAAGCTAGGAGAGGAGGAGTGTGAGTCAATTAAGAGAGAAGTATGTGGAGGGTGAGAAGGTGGTGAATTAAAGAGGTTAGAGGATAATGAGGAGATGGAATAGGGCAATGAGAGGATATGGAGGTAGTGAAGGCAGAGCATAAAAGCGGAGGACATTAGGGTTGAGGATAAGAGAGTGTTATGTATAGGCTGTTAGAGGGGATCAGGAAGTCTGTGGATGAAAGAGGTGGAAATGAAGGATGAGAGAGGAGGACAGTATTTATTGTTAAGTAGCTTTTGTTAATCATTGGGTACATGTATCAAGAATGGTATATCCATATGCCAGTCTTGATCTCTTTGCACTGGTGTGAGATATTCCAAATTTATTAAGAAGTAGATGACTCTTAATAAATTAGGTGCATCTCCATCCAACCATGTGTCACAAAATGAAGTCTGCGTTAGCCAGGGACTAACGCAACTTTAGCTATAACTTCTGCCATTTTTTGGCAAAAGTTATGGAAAGTCTTTCAGGCGGCGCAAAGCTGTGCCCCTACTGCTAATCAATGTCCACTCTTTCTTGGCACTTCAAAGAAATGGCAAGAAACTTACATTGTTGCAAATTATTGTGCACATATGGGATTCCCCATACTTTGCGACTTATTTACACAATAACAATGGTGTAATTAGCTTAATAAATATCCTCCAATGACTTTTCAGTTTTAATATAGGTACTAAGAAGTAAGTATGCAATACAATGTCATTTACTATTAGAAATTGTTTAAGATTTGTTATGTTGTCAATATAGGCATGTGTATAAAATAATTAGAAATAAAAAAAAATATGAGGCCAGTTTTTATTTATTTTTTCAATTGTATTTTACACATGTCTATGCTCATATTCCTTTTCTGTCTCTAAGTAATGTGTGTCACTATCAGTTATTGTGTATTTCTGTTATATTTAAGGATTTAGATATAAGGTATGAGAAGTAAGAGGATAAGCTAGGAGAGGAGGAGTGTGAGTCAATTAAGAGAGAAGTATGTGGAGGGTGAGAAGGTGGTGAATTAAAGAGGTTAGAGGATAATGAGGAGATGGAATAGGGCAATGAGAGGATATGGAGGTAGTGAAGGCAGAGCATAAAAGCGGAGGACATTAGGGTTGAGGATAAGAGAGTGTTATGTATAGGCTGTTAGAGGGGATCAGGAAGTCTGTGGATGAAAGAGGTGGAAATGAAGGATGAGAGAGGAGGACAGTATTTATTGTTAAGTAGCTTTTGTTAATCATTGGGTACATGTATCAAGAATGGTATATCCATATGCCAGTCTTGATCTCTTTGCACTGGTGTGAGATATTCCAAATTTATTAAGAAGTAGATGACTCTTAATAAATTAGGTGCATCTCCATCCAACCATGTGTCACAAAATGAAGTCTGCGTTAGCCAGGGACTAACGCAACTTTAGCTATAACTTCTGCCATTTTTTGACAAAAGTTATGGAAAGTCTTTCAGGCGGCGCAAAGCTGTGCCCCTACTGCTAATCAATGTCCACTCTTTCTTGGCACTTCAAAGAAATGGCAAGAAACTTACATTGTTGCAAATTATTGTGCACATATGGGATTCCCCATACTTTGCGACTTATTTACACAATAACAATGGTGTAATTAGCTTAATAAATATCCTCCAATGACTTTTCAGTTTTAATATAGGTACTAAGAAGTAAGTATGCAATACAATGTCATTTACTATTAGAAATTGTTTAAGATTTGTTATGTTGTCAATATAGGCATGTGTATAAAATGATTAGAAATTTTAAAAAAATACAATTCACTTATAAGTAATAGATTTTCTTAGTCCCTTGATAGCAGCATATGGTGCAGTCATGGGCCTAAACAATATGTTAGTGCGCAATGGCTGGTAATTCATCGGCAAAGAAGTATGAATTTGTGATTTTAATTAATAAATTGAGGATGACTATGTTAAGTTTTACACTTAATGTTAGTCTGATTTCCTCTTGTTCGTAACAACTTTGTTATGACCGAGGAGAAATCTAGGAGAGGGGTGGCTGGCTATGAAGGGGTATGAGGAGGCCAGTTTTTTTTAATTTTTTCTATTGTATTATACACATGTCTATGCTCATATTCCTTTTCTGTCTCTAAGTAATGTGTGTCACTATCAGTTATTGTGTATTTCTGTTATATTTAAGGATTTAGATATAAGGTGTGAGAAATAAGAGGATAAGCTAGGAGAGGGGGGGGAGTGTGAGTCAATTACGAGAGAAGTATGTGGAGGGTGAGAAGGTGGTGAATTAAAGAGGTTAGAGGATAATGAGGAGATGGAATAGGGCAATGAGAGGATATGGAGGTAGTGAAGGCAGAGCATAAAAGCGGAGGACATTAGGGTTGAGGATAAGAGAGTGTTATGTATAGACTGTTAGAGGGGTTCAGGAAGTCTGTGGATGAAAGGTGGAAATGAAGGATGAGAGAGGAGGACAGTATTTATTGTTAAGTAGCTTTTGTTAATCATTGGGTACATGTATCAAGAATGGTATATTCATATGCCAGTCTTGATCTCTTTGCACTGGTGTGAGATATTCCAAATTTATTAAGAAGTAGAGGACTCTTAATAAATTAGGTGCATCTCCATCCAACCATGTGTCACAACATGATGTCTGCGTTAGCCAGGGACTAACGCAACTTTAGCTATAACTTCTGCCATTTTTTGGCAAAAGTTATGGAAAGTCTTTCAGGCGGCGCAAAGCTGTGCCCCTACTGCTAATCAATGTCCACTCTTTCTTGGCACTTCAAAGAAATGGCAAGAAACTTACATTGTTGCAAATTATTGTGCACATATGGGATTCCCCATACTTTGCGACTTATTTACACAATAACAATGGTGTAATTAGCTTAATAAATATCCTCCAATGACTTTTCAGTTTTAATATAGGTACTAAGAAGTAAGTATGCAATACAATGTCATTTACTATTAGAAATTGTTTAAGATTTGTTATGTTGTCAATATAGGCATGTGTATAAAATAATTAGAAATTAAAAAAAATATGAGGCCAGTTTTTATTTATTTTTTCAATTGTATTTTACACATGTCTATGCTCATATTCCTTTTCTGTCTCTAAGTAATGTGTGTCACTATCAGTTATTGTGTATTTCTGTTATATTTAAGGATTTAGATATAAGGTATGAGAAGTAAGAGGATAAGCTAGGAGAGGAGGAGTGTGATTCAATTAAGAGAGAAGTATGTGGAGGGTGAGAAGGTGGTGAATTAAAGAGGTTAGAGGATATTTAGGAGATGGAATAGGGCAATGAGAGGATATGGAGGTAGTGAAGGCAGAGCATAAAAGCGGAGGACATTAGGGTTGAGGATAAGAGAGTGTTATGTATAGGCTGTTAGAGGGGATCAGGAAGTCTGTGGATGAAAGAGGTGGAAATGAAGGATGAGAGAGGAGGACAGTATTTATTGTTAAGTAGCTTTTGTTAATCATTGGGTACATGTATCAAGAATGGTATATCCATATGCCAGTCTTGATCTCTTTGCACTGGTGTGAGATATTCCAAATTTATTAAGAAGTAGATGACTCTTAATAAATTAGGTGCATCTCCATCCAACCATGTGTCACAACATGAAGTCTGCGTTAGCCAGGGACTAACGCAACTTTAGCTATAACTTCTGCCATTTTTTGGCAAAAGTTATGGAAAGTCTTTCAGGCGGCGCAAAGCTGTGCCCCTACTGCTAATCAATGTCCACTCTTTCTTGGCACTTCAAAGAAATGGCAAGAAACTTACATTGTTGCAAATTATTGTGCACATATGGGATTCCCCATACTTTGCGACTTATTTACACAATAACAATGGTGTAATTAGCTTAATAAATATCCTCCAATGACTTTTCAGTTTTAATATAGGTACTAAGAAGTAAGTATGCAATACAATGTCATTTACTATTAGAAATTGTTTAAGATTTGTTATGTTGTCAATATAGGCATGTGTATAAAATGATTAGAAATTTAAAAAAATATGAGGCCAGTTTTTATTTATTTTTTCAATTGTATTATACACATGTCTATGCTCATATTCCTTTTCTGTCTCTAAGTAATGTGTGTCACTATCAGTTATTGTGTATTTCTGTTATATTTAAGGATTTAGATATAAGGTATGAGAAGTAAGAGGATAAGCTAGGAGAGGAGGAGTGTGAGTCAATTAAGAGAGAAGTATGTGGAGGGTGAGAAGGTGGTGAATTAAAGAGGTTAGAGGATAATGAGGAGATGGAATAGGGCAATGAGAGGATATGGAGGTAGTGAAGGCAGAGCATAAAAGCGGAGGACATTAGGGTTGAGGATAAGAGAGTGTTATGTATAGGCTGTTAGAGGGGATCAGGAAGTCTGTGGATGAAAGAGGTGGAAATGAAGGATGAGAGAGGAGGACAGTATTTATTGTTAAGTAGCTTTTGTTAATCATTGGGTACATGTATCAAGAATGGTATATCCATATGCCAGTCTTGATCTCTTTGCACTGGTGTGAGATATTCCAAATTTATTAAGAAGTAGATGACTCTTAATAAATTAGGTGCATCTCCATCCAACCATGTGTCACAACATGAAGTCTGCGTTAGCCAGGGACTAACGCAACTTTAGCTATAACTTCTGCCATTTTTTGGCAAAAGTTATGGAAAGTCTTTCAGGCGGCGCAAAGCTGTGCCCCTACTGCTAATCAATGTCCACTCTTTCTTGGCACTTCAAAGAAATGGCAAGAAACTTACATTGTTGCAAATTATTGTGCACATATGGGATTCCCCATACTTTGCGACTTATTTACACAATAACAATGGTGTAATTAGCTTAATAAATATCCTCCAATGACTTTTCAGTTTTAATATAGGTACTAAGAAGTAAGTATGCAATACAATGTCATTTACTATTAGAAATTGTTTAAGATTTGTTATGTTGTCAATATAGGCATGTGTATAAAATAATTAGAAATTAAAAAAAATATGAGGCCAGTTTTTATTTATTTTTTCAATTGTATTATACACATGTCTATGCTCATATTCCTTTTCTGTCTCTAAGTAATGTGTGTCACTATCAGTTATTGTGTATTTCTGTTATATTTAAGGATTTAGATATAAGGTATGAGAAGTAAGAGGATAAGCTAGGAGAGGAGGAGTGTGAGTCAATTAAGAGAGAAGTATGTGGAGGGTGAGAAGGTGGTGAATTAAAGAGGTTAGAGGATAATGAGGAGATGGAATAGGGCAATGAGAGGATATGGAGGTAGTGAAGGCAGAGCATAAAAGCGGAGGACATTAGGGTTGAGGATAAGAGAGTGTTATGTATAGGCTGTTAGAGGGGATCAGGAAGTCTGTGGATGAAAGAGGTGGAAATGAAGGATGAGAGAGGAGGACAGTATTTATTGTTAAGTAGCTTTTGTTAATCATTGGGTACATGTATCAAGAATGGTATATCCATATGCCAGTCTTGATCTCTTTGCACTGGTGTGAGATATTCCAAATTTATTAAGAAGTAGATGACTCTTAATAAATTAGGTGCATCTCCATCCAACCATGTGTCACAACATGAAGTCTGCGTTAGCCAGGGACTAACGCAACTTTAGCTATAACTTCTGCCATTTTTTGGCAAAAGTTATGGAAAGTCTTTCAGGCGGCGCAAAGCTGTGCCCCTACTGCTAATCAATGTCCACTCTTTCTTGGCACTTCAAAGAAATGGCAAGAAACTTACATTGTTGCAAATTATTGTGCACATATGGGATTCCCCATACTTTGCGACTTATTTACACAATAACAATGGTGTAATTAGCTTAATAAATATCCTCCAATGACTTTTCAGTTTTAATATAGGTACTAAGAAGTAAGTATGCAATACAATGTCATTTACTATTAGAAATTGTTTAAGATTTGTTATGTTGTCAATATAGGCATGTGTATAAAATAATTAGAAATAAAAAAAAATATGAGGCCAGTTTTTATTTATTTTTTCAATTGTATTATACACATGTCTATGCTCATATTCCTTTTCTGTCTCTAAGTAATGTGTGTCACTATCAGTTATTGTGTATTTCTGTTATATTTAAGGATTTAGATATAAGGTATGAGAAGTAAGAGGATAAGCTAGGAGAGGAGGAGTGTGAGTCAATTAAGAGAGAAGTATGTGGAGGGTGAGAAGGTGGTGAATTAAAGAGGTTAGAGGATAATGAGGAGATGGAATAGGGCAATGAGAGGATATGGAGGTAGTGAAGGCAGAGCATAAAAGCGGAGGACATTAGGGTTGAGGATAAGAGAGTGTTATGTATAGGCTGTTAGAGGGGATCAGGAAGTCTGTGGATGAAAGAGGTGGAAATGAAGGATGAGAGAGGAGGACAGTATTTATTGTTAAGTAGCTTTTGTTAATCATTGGGTACATGTATCAAGAATGGTATATCCATATGCCAGTCTTGATCTCTTTGCACTGGTGTGAGATATTCCAAATTTATTAAGAAGTAGATGACTCTTAATAAATTAGGTGCATCTCCATCCAACCATGTGTCACAACATGAAGTCTGCGTTAGCCAGGGACTAACGCAACTTTAGCTATAACTTCTGCCATTTTTTGGCAAAAGTTATGGAAAGTCTTTCAGGCGGCGCAAAGCTGTGCCCCTACTGCTAATCAATGTCCACTCTTTCTTGGCACTTCAAAGAAATGGCAAGAAACTTACATTGTTGCAAATTATTGTGCACATATGGGATTCCCCATACTTTGCGACTTATTTACACAATAACAATGGTGTAATTAGCTTAATAAATATCCTCCAATGACTTTTCAGTTTTAATATAGGTACTAAGAAGTAAGTATGCAATACAATGTCATTTACTATTAGAAATTGTTTAAGATTTGTTATGTTGTCAATATAGGCATGTGTATAAAATAATTAGAAATAAAAAAAAATATGAGGCCAGTTTTTATTTATTTTTTCAATTGTATTATACACATGTCTATGCTCATATTCCTTTTCTGTCTCTAAGTAATGTGTGTCACTATCAGTTATTGTGTATTTCTGTTATATTTAAGGATTTAGATATAAGGTATGAGAAGTAAGAGGATAAGCTAGGAGAGGAGGAGTGTGAGTCAATTAAGAGAGAAGTATGTGGAGGGTGAGAAGGTGGTGAATTAAAGAGGTTAGAGGATAATGAGGAGATGGAATAGGGCAATGAGAGGATATGGAGGTAGTGAAGGCAGAGCATAAAAGCGGAGGACATTAGGGTTGAGGATAAGAGAGTGTTATGTATAGGCTGTTAGAGGGGATCAGGAAGTCTGTGGATGAAAGAGGTGGAAATGAAGGATGAGAGAGGAGGACAGTATTTATTGTTAAGTAGCTTTTGTTAATCATTGGGTACATGTATCAAGAATGGTATATCCATATGCCAGTCTTGATCTCTTTGCACTGGTGTGAGATATTCCAAATTTATTAAGAAGTAGATGACTCTTAATAAATTAGGTGCATCTCCATCCAACCATGTGTCACAACATGAAGTCTGCGTTAGCCAGGGACTAACGCAACTTTAGCTATAACTTCTGCCATTTTTTGGCAAAAGTTATGGAAAGTCTTTCAGGCGGCGCAAAGCTGTGCCCCTACTGCTAATCAATGTCCACTCTTTCTTGGCACTTCAAAGAAATGGCAAGAAACTTACATTGTTGCAAATTATTGTGCACATATGGGATTCCCCATACTTTGCGACTTATTTACACAATAACAATGGTGTAATTAGCTTAATAAATATCCTCCAATGACTTTTCAGTTTTAATATAGGTACTAAGAAGTAAGTATGCAATACAATGTCATTTACTATTAGAAATTGTTTAAGATTTGTTATGTTGTCAATATAGGCATGTGTATAAAATAATTAGAAATAAAAAAAAATATGAGGCCAGTTTTTATTTATTTTTTCAATTGTATTTTACACATGTCTATGCTCATATTCCTTTTCTGTCTCTAAGTAATGTGTGTCACTATCAGTTATTGTGTATTTCTGTTATATTTAAGGATTTAGATATAAGGTATGAGAAGTAAGAGGATAAGCTAGGAGAGGAGGAGTGTGAGTCAATTAAGAGAGAAGTATGTGGAGGGTGAGAAGGTGGTGAATTAAAGAGGTTAGAGGATAATGAGGAGATGGAATAGGGCAATGAGAGGATATGGAGGTAGTGAAGGCAGAGCATAAAAGCGGAGGACATTAGGGTTGAGGATAAGAGAGTGTTATGTATAGGCTGTTAGAGGGGATCAGGAAGTCTGTGGATGAAAGAGGTGGAAATGAAGGATGAGAGAGGAGGACAGTATTTATTGTTAAGTAGCTTTTGTTAATCATTGGGTACATGTATCAAGAATGGTATATCCATATGCCAGTCTTGATCTCTTTGCACTGGTGTGAGATATTCCAAATTTATTAAGAAGTAGATGACTCTTAATAAATTAGGTGCATCTCCATCCAACCATGTGTCACAAAATGAAGTCTGCGTTAGCCAGGGACTAACGCAACTTTAGCTATAACTTCTGCCATTTTTTGGCAAAAGTTATGGAAAGTCTTTCAGGCGGCGCAAAGCTGTGCCCCTACTGCTAATCAATGTCCACTCTTTCTTGGCACTTCAAAGAAATGGCAAGAAACTTACATTGTTGCAAATTATTGTGCACATATGGGATTCCCCATACTTTGCGACTTATTTACACAATAACAATGGTGTAATTAGCTTAATAAATATCCTCCAATGACTTTTCAGTTTTAATATAGGTACTAAGAAGTAAGTATGCAATACAATGTCATTTACTATTAGAAATTGTTTAAGATTTGTTATGTTGTCAATATAGGCATGTGTATAAAATGATTAGAAATTTAAAAAAAATACAATTCACTTATAAGTAATAGATTTTCTTAGTCCCTTGATAGCAGCATATGGTGCAGTCATGGGCCTAAACAATATGTTAGTGCGCAATGGCTGGTAATTCATCGGCAAAGAAGTATGAATTTGTGATTTTAATTAATAAATTGAGGATGACTATGTTAAGTTTTACACTTAATGTTAGTCTGATTTCCTCTTGTTCGTAACAACTTTGTTATGACCGAGGAGAAATCTAGGAGAGGGGTGGCTGGCTATGAAGGGGTATGAGGAGGCCAGTTTTTTTTTATTTTTTCTATTGTATTATACACATGTCTATGCTCATATTCCTTTTCTGTCTCTAAGTAATGTGTGTCACTATCAGTTATTGTGTATTTCTGTTATATTTAAGGATTTAGATATAAGGTTTGAGAAATAAGAGGATAAGCTAGGAGAGGGGGGGGAGTGTGAGTCAATTACGAGAGAAGTATGTGGAGGGTGAGAAGGTGGTGAATTAAAGAGGTTAGAGGATAATGAGGAGATGGAATAGGGCAATGAGAGGATATGGAGGTAGTGAAGGCAGAGCATAAAAGCGGAGGACATTAGGGTTGAGGATAAGAGAGTGTTATGTATAGGATGTTAGAGGGGTTCAGGAAGTCTGTGGATGAAAGGTGGAAATGAAGGATGAGAGAGGAGGACAGTATTTATTGTTAAGTACCTTTTGTTAATCATTGGGTACATGTATCAAGAATGGTATATTCATATGCCAGTCTTGATCTCTTTGCACTGGTGTGAGATATTCCAAATTTATTAAGAAGTAGATGACTCTTAATAAATTAGGTGCATCTCCATCCAACCATGTGTCAAAACATGAAGTCTGCGTTAGCCAGGGACTAACGCAACTTTAGCTATAACTTCTGCCATTTTTTGGCCAAAGTTATGGAAAGTCTTTCAGGCGGCGCAAAGCTGTGCCCCTACTGCTAATCAATATCCACTCTTTCTTGGCACTTCAGAGAAATGGCAAGAAACTTACATTGTTGCAAATTATTGTGCACATATGGGATTCCCCATACTTTGCGACTTATTTACACAATAACAATGGTGTAATTAGCTTAATAAATATCCTCCAATGACTTTTCAGTTTTAATATAGGTACTAAGAAGTAAGTATGCAATACAATGTCATTTACTATTAGAAATTGTTTAAGATTTGTTATGTTGTCAATATAGGCATGTGTATAAAATAATTAGAAATAAAAAAAAATATGAGGCCAGTTTTTATTTATTTTTTCAATTGTATTATACACATGTCTATGCTCATATTCCTTTTCTGTCTCTAAGTAATGTGTGTCACTATCAGTTATTGTGTATTTTTGTTATATTTAAGGATTTAGATATAAGGTATGAGAAGTAAGAGGATAAGCTAGGAGAGGAGGAGTGTGAGTCAATTAAGAGAGAAGTATGTGGAGGGTGAGAAGGTGGTGAATTAAAGAGGTTAGAGGATAATGAGGAGATGGAATAGGGCAATGAGAGGATATGGAGGTAGTGAAGGCAGAGCATAAAAGCGGAGGACATTAGGGTTGAGGATAAGAGAGTGTTATGTATAGGCTGTTAGAGGGGATCAGGAAGTCTGTGGATGAAAGAGGTGGAAATGAAGGATGAGAGAGGAGGACAGTATTTATTGTTAAGTAGCTTTTGTTAATCATTGGGTACATGTATCAAGAATGGTATATCCATATGCCAGTCTTGATCTCTTTGCACTGGTGTGAGATATTCCAAATTTATTAAGAAGTAGATGACTCTTAATAAATTAGGTGCATCTCCATCCAACCATGTGTCACAACATGAAGTCTGCGTTAGCCAGGGACTAACGCAACTTTAGCTATAACTTCTGCCATTTTTTGGCAAAATTTATGGAAAGTCTTTCAGACGGCGCAAAGCTGTGCCCCTACTGCTAATCAATGTCCACTCTTTCTTGGCACTTCAAAGAAATGGCAAGAAACTTACATTGTTGCAAATTATTGTGCACATGTGGGATTCCCCATACTTTGCGACTTATTTACACAATAACAATGGTGTAATTAGCTTAATAAATATCCTCCAATGACTTTTCAGTTTTAATATAGGTACTAAGAAGTAAGTATGCAATACAATGTCATTTACTATTAGAAATTGTTTAAGATTTGTTATGTTGTCAATATAGGCATGTGTATAAAATGATTAGAAATAAAAAATAATATGAGGCCAGTTTTTATTTATTTTTTCAATTGCATTATACACATGTCTATGCTCATATTCCTTTTCTGTCTCTAAGTAATGTGTGTCACTATCAGTTATTGTGTATTTCTGTTATATTTAAGGATTTAGATATAAGGTATGAGAAGTAAGAGGATAAGCTAGGAGAGGAGGAGTGTGAGTCAATTAAGAGAGAAGTATGTGGAGGGTGAGAAGGTGGTGAATTAAAGAGGTTAGAGGATAATGAGGAGATGGAATAGGGCAATGAGAGGATATGGAGGTAGTGAAGGCAGAGCATAAAAGCGGAGGACATTAGGGTTGAGGATAAGAGAGTGTTATGTATAGGCTGTTAGAGGGGATCAGGAAGTCTGTGGATGAAAGAGGTGGAAATGAAGGATGAGAGAGGAGGACAGTATTTATTGTTAAGTAGCTTTTGTTAATCATTGGGTACATGTATCAAGAATGGTATATCCATATGCCAGTCTTGATCTCTTTGCACTGGTGTGAGATATTCCAAATTTATTAAGAAGTAGATGACTCTTAATAAATTAGGTGCATCTCCATCCAACCATGTGTCACAACATGAAGTCTGCGTTAGCCAGGGACTAACGCAACTTTAGCTATAACTTCTGCCATTTTTTGGCAAAAGTTATGGAAAGTCTTTCAGGCGGCGCAAAGCTGTGCCCCTACTGCTAATCAATGTCCACTCTTTCTTGGCACTTCAAAGAAATGGCAAGAAACTTACATTGTTGCAAATTATTGTGCACATATGGGATTCCCCATACTTTGCGACTTATTTACACAATAACAATGGTGTAATTAGCTTAATAAATATCCTCCAATGACTTTTCAGTTTTAATATAGGTACTAAGAAGTAAGTATGCAATACAATGTCATTTACTATTAGAAATTGTTTAAGATTTGTTATGTTGTCAATATAGGCATGTGTATAAAATGATTAGAAATTTTAAAAAAATACAATTCACTTATAAGTAATAGATTTTCTTAGTCCCTTGATAGCAGCATATGGTGCAGTCATGGGCCTAAACAATATGTTAGTGCGCAATGGCTGGTAATTCATCGGCAAAGAAGTATGAATTTGTGATTTTAATTAATAAATTGAGGATGACTATGTTAAGTTTTACACTTAATGTTAGTCTGATTTCCTCTTGTTCGTAACAACTTTGTTATGACCGAGGAGAAATCTAGGAGAGGGGTGGCTGGCTATGAAGGGGTATGAGGAGGCCAGTTTTTTTTTATTTTTTCTATTGTATTATACACATGTCTATGCTCATATTCCTTTTCTGTCTCTAAGTAATGTGTGTCACTATCAGTTATTGTGTATTTCTGTTATATTTAAGGATTTAGATATAAGGTTTGAGAAATAAGAGGATAAGCTAGGAGAGGGGGGGGGAGTGTGAGTCAATTACGAGAGAAGTATGTGGAGGGTGAGAAGGTGGTGAATTAAAGAGGTTAGAGGATAATGAGGAGATGGAATAGGGCAATGAGAGGATATGGAGGTAGTGAAGGCAGAGCATAAAAGCGGAGGACATTAGGGTTGAGGATAAGAGAGTGTTATGTATAGGCTGTTAGAGGGGTTCAGGAAGTCTGTGGATGAAAGGTGGAAATGAAGGATGAGAGAGGAGGACAGTATTTATTGTTAAGTAGCTTTTGTTAATCATTGGGTACATGTATCAAGAATGGTATATCCATATGCCAGTCTTGATCTCTTTGCACTGGTGTGAGATATTCCAAATTTATTAAGAAGTAGATGACTCTTAATAAATTAGGTGCATCTCCATCCAACCATGTGTCACAACATGAAGTCTGCGTTAGCCAGGGACTAACGCAACTTTAGCTATAACTTCTGCCATTTTTTGGCAAAAGTTATGGAAAGTCTTTCAGGCGGCGCAAAGCTGTGCCCCTACTGCTAATCAATGTCCACTCTTTCTTGGCACTTCAAAGAAATGGCAAGAAACTTACATTGTTGCAAATTATTGTGCACATATGGGATTCCCCATACTTTGCGACTTATTTACACAATAACAATGGTGTAATTAGCTTAATAAATATCCTCCAATGACTTTTCAGTTTTAATATAGGTACTAAGAAGTAAGTATGCAATACAATGTCATTTACTATTAGAAATTGTTTAAGATTTGTTATGTTGTCAATATAGGCATGTGTATAAAATGATTAGAAATTTTAAAAAAATACAATTCACTTATAAGTAATAGATTTTCTTAGTCCCTTGATAGCAGCATATGGTGCAGTCATGGGCCTAAACAATATGTTAGTGCGCAATGGCTGGTAATTCATCGGCAAAGAAGTATGAATTTGTGATTTTAATTAATAAATTGAGGATGACTATGTTAAGTTTTACACTTAATGTTAGTCTGATTTCCTCTTGTTCGTAACAACTTTGTTATGACCGAGGAGAAATCTAGGAGAGGGGTGGCTGGCTATGAAGGGGTATGAGGAGGCCAGTTTTTTTTTTTTTTTTCTATTGTATTATACACATGTCTATGCTCATATTCCTTTTCTGTCTCTAAGTAATGTGTATCACTATCAGTTATTGTGTATTTCTGTTATATTTAAGGATTTAGATATAAGGTATGAGAAGTAAGAGGATAAGCTAGGAGAGGAGGGAGTGTGAGTCAATTAAGAGAGAAGTATGTGGAGGGTGAGAAGGTGGTGAATTAAAGAGGTTAGAGGATAATGAGGAGATGGAATAGGGCAATGAGAGGATATGGAGGTAGTGAAGGCAGAGCATAAAAGCGGAGGACATTAGGGTTGAGGATAAGAGAGTGTTATGTATAGGCTGTTAGAGGGGATCAGGAAGTCTGTGGATGAAAGAGGTGGAAATGAAGGATGAGAGAGGAGGACAGTATTTATTGTTAAGTAGCTTTTGTTAATCATTGGGTACATGTATCAAGAATGGTATATCCATATGCCAGTCTTGATCTCTTTGCACTGGTGTGAGATATTCCAAATTTATTAAGAAGTAGATGACTCTTAATAAATTAGGTGCATCTCCATCCAACCATGTGTCACAACATGAAGTCTGCGTTAGCCAGGGACTAACGCAACTTTAGCTATAACTTCTGCCATTTTTTGGCAAAAGTTATTGAAAGTCTTTCAGGCGGCGCAAAGCTGTGCCCCTACTGCTAATCAATGTCCACTCTTTCTTGGCACTTCAAAGAAATGGCAAGAAACTTACATTGTTGCAAATTATTGTGCACATATGGGATTCCCCATACTTTGCGACTTATTTACACAATAACAATGGTGTAATTAGCTTAATAAATATCCTCCAATGACTTTTCAGTTTTAATATAGGTACTAAGAAGTAAGTATGCAATACAATGTCATTTACTATTAGAAATTGTTTAAGATTTGTTATGTTGTCAATATAGGCATGTGTATAAAATAATTAGAAATAAAAAAAAATATGAGGCCAGTTTTTATTTATTTTTTCAATTGTATTATACACATGTCTATGCTCATATTCCTTTTCTGTCTCTAAGTAATGTGTGTCACTATCAGTTATTGTGTATTTCTGTTATATTTAAGGATTTAGATATAAGGTATGAGAAGTAAGAGGATAAGCTAGGAGAGGAGGAGTGTGAGTCAATTAAGAGAGATGTGGAGGGTGAGAAGGTGGTGAATTAAAGAGGTTAGAGGATAATGAGGAGATGGAATAGGGCAATGAGAGGATATGGAGGTAGTGAAGGCAGAGCATAAAAGCGGAGGACATTAGGGTTGAGGATAAGAGAGTGTTATGTATAGGCTGTTAGAGGGGATCAGGAAGTCTGTGGATGAAAGAGGTGGAAATGAAGGATGAGAGAGGAGGACAGTATTTATTGTTAAGTAGCTTTTGTTAATCATTGGGTACATGTATCAAGAATGGTATATCCATATGCCAGTCTTGATCTCTTTGCACTGGTGTGAGATATTCCAAATTTATTAAGAAGTAGATGACTCTTAATAAATTAGGTGCATCTCCATCCAACCATGTGTCAAAACATGAAGTCTGCGTTAGCCAGGGACTAACGCAACTTTAGCTATAACTTCTGCCATTTTTTGGCAAAAGTTATGGAAAGTCTTTCAGGCGGCGCAAAGCTGTGCCCCTACTGCTAATCAATATCCACTCTTTCTTGGCACTTCAGAGAAATGGCAAGAAACTTACATTGTTGCAAATTATTGTGCACATATGGGATTCCCCATACTTTGCGACTTATTTACACAATAACAATGGTGTAATTAGCTTAATAAATATCCTCCAATGACTTTTCAGTTTTAATATAGGTACTAAGAAGTAAGTATGCAATACAATGTCATTTACTATTAGAAATTGTTTAAGATTTGTTATGTTGTCAATATAGGCATGTGTATAAAATAATTAGAAATAAAAAAAAATATGAGGCCAGTTTTTATTTATTTTTTCAATTGTATTATACACATGTCTATGCTCATATTCCTTTTCTGTCTCTAAGTAATGTGTGTCACTATCAGTTATTGTGTATTTCTGTTATATTTAAGGATTTAGATATAAGGTATGAGAAGTAAGAGGATAAGCTAGGAGAGGAGGAGTGTGATTCAATTAAGAGAGAAGTATGTGGAGGGTGAGAAGGTGGTGAATTAAAGAGGTTAGAGGATAATGAGGAGATGGAATAGGGCAATGAGAGGATATGGAGGTAGTGAAGGCAGAGCATAAAAGCGGAGGACATTAGGGTTGAGGATAAGAGAGTGTTATGTATAGGCTGTTAGAGGGGATCAGGAAGTCTGTGGATGAAAGAGGTGGAAATGAAGGATGAGAGAGGAGGACAGTATTTATTGTTAAGTAGCTTTTGTTAATCATTGGGTACATGTATCAAGAATGGTATATCCATATGCCAGTCTTGATCTCTTTGCACTGGTGTGAGATATTCCAAATTTATTAAGAAGTAGATGACTCTTAATAAATTAGGTGCATCTCCATCCAACCATGTGTCACAACATGAAGTCTGCGTTAGCCAGGGACTAACGCAACTTTAGCTATAACTTCTGCCATTTTTTGGCAAAAGTTATGGAAAGTCTTTGAGGCGGTGCAAAGCTGTGCCCCTACTGCTAATCAATGTCCACTCTTTCTTGGCACTTCAAAGAAATGGCAAGAAACTTACATTGTTGCAAATTATTGTGCACATATGGGATTCCCCATACTTTGCGACTTATTTACACAATAACAATGGTGTAATTAGCTTAATAAATATCCTCCAATGACTTTTCAGTTTTAATATAGGTACTAAGAAGTAAGTATGCAATACAATGTCATTTACTATTAGAAATTGTTTAAGATTTGTTATGTTGTCAATATAGGCATGTGTATAAAATAATTAGAAATAAAAAAAAATATGAGGCCAGTTTTTATTTATTTTTTCAATTGTATTATACACATGTCTATGCTCATATTCCTTTTCTGCCTCTAAGTAATGTGTGTCACTATCAGTTATTGTGTATTTCTTTTATATTTAAGGATTTAGATATAAGGTATGAGAAGTAAGAGGATAAGCTAGGAGAGGAGGAGTGTGATTCAATTAAGAGAGAAGTATGTGGAGGGTGAGAAGGTGGTGAATTAAAGAGGTTAGAGGATAATGAGGAGATGGAATAGGGCAATGAGAGGATATGGAGGTAGTGAAGGCAGAGCATAAAAGCGGAGGACATTAGGGTTGAGGATAAGAGAGTGTTATGTATAGGCTGTTAGAGGGGATCAGGAAGTCTGTGGATGAAACAGGTGGAAATGAAGGATGAGAGAGGAGGACAGTATTTATTGTTAAGTAGCTTTTGTTAATCATTGGGTACATGTATCAAGAATGGTATATCCATATGCCAGTCTTGATCTCTTTGCACTGGTGTGAGATATTCCAAATTTATTAAGAAGTAGATGACTCTTAATAAATTAGGTGCATCTCCATTATGTGGAGGGTGAGAAGGTGGTGAATTAAAGAGGTTAGAGGATAATGAGGAGATGGAATAGGGCAATGAGAGGATATGGAGGTAGTGAAGGCAGAGCATAAAAGCGGAGGACATTAGGGTTGAGGATAAGAGAGTGTTATGTATAGGCTGTTAGAGGGGATCAGGAAGTCTGTGGATGAAAGAGGTGAAAATGAAGGATGAGAGAGGAGGACAGTATTTATTGTTAAGTAGCTTTTGTTAATCATTGGGTACATGTATCAAGAATGGTATATCCATATGCCAGTCTTGATCTCTTTGCACTGGTGTGAGATATTCCAAATTTATTAAGAAGTAGATGACTCTTAATAAATTAGGTGCATCTCCATCCAACCATGTGTCACAACATGAAGTCTGCGTTAGCCAGGGACTAATGCAACTTTAGCTATAACTTCTGCTATTTTTTGGCAAAAGTTATGGAAAGTCTTTCAGGCGGCGCAAAGCTGTGCCCCTACTGCTAATCAATGTCCACTCTTTCTTGGCACTTCAAAGAAATGGCAAGAAACTTACATTGTTGCAAATTATTGTGCACATATGGGATTCCCCATACTTTGCGACTTATTTACACAATAACAATGGTGTAATTAGCTTAATAAATATCCTCCAATGACTTTTCAGTTTTAATATAGGTACTAAGAAGTAAGTATGCAATACAATGTCATTTACTATTAGAAATTGTTTAAGATTTGTTATGTTGTCAATATAGGCATGTGTATAAAATGATTAGAAATTTTAAAAAAATACAATTCACTTATAAGTAATAGATTTTCTTAGTCCCTTGATAGCAGCATATGGTGCAGTCATGGGCCTAAACAATATGTTAGTGCGCAATGGCTGGTAATTCATCGGCAAAGAAGTATGAATTTGTGATTTTAATTAATAAATTGAGGATGACTATGTTAAGTTTTACACTTAATGTTAGTCTGATTTCCTCTTGTTCGTAACAACTTTGTTATGACCGAGGAGAAATCTAGGAGAGGGGTGGCTGGCTATGAAGGGGTATGAGGAGGCCAGTTTTTTTTTTATTTTTTCTATTGTATTATACACATGTCTATGCTCATATTCCTTTTCTGTCTCTAAGTAATGTGTGTCACTATCAGTTATTGTGTATTTCTGTTATATTTAAGGATTTAGATATAAGGTGTGAGAAATAAGAGGATAAGCTAGGAGAGGGGGGGGGGAGTGTGAGTCAATTACGAGAGAAGTATGTGGAGGGTGAGAAGGTGGTGAATTAAAGAGGTTAGAGGATAATGAGGAGATGGAATAGGGCAATGATAGGATATGGAGGTAGTGAAGGCAGAGCATAAAAGCGGAGGACATTAGGGTTGAGGATAAGAGAGTGTTATGTATAGGCTGTTAGAGGGGTTCAGGAAGTCTGTGGATGAAAGGTGGAAATGAAGGATGAGAGAGAAGGACAGTATTTATTGTTAAGTAGCTTTTGTTAATCATTGGGTACATGTATCAAGAATGGTATATTCATATGCCAGTCTTGATCTCTTTGCACTGGTGTGAGATATTCCAAATTTATTAAGAAGTAGAGGACTCTTAATAAATTAGGTGCATCTCCATCCAACCATGTGTCACAACATGATGTCTGCGTTAGCCAGGGACTAACGCAACTTTAGCTATAACTTCTGCCATTTTTTGGCAAAATTTATGGAAAGTCTTTCAGACGGCGCAAAGCTGTGCCCCTACTGCTAATCAATGTCCACTCTTTCTTGGCACTTCAAAGAAATGGCAAGAAACTTACATTGTTGCAAATTATTGTGCACATATGGGATTCACCATACTTTGCGACTTATTTACACAATAACAATGGTGTAATTAGCTTAATAAATATCCTCCAATGACTTTTCAGTTTTAATATAGGTACTAAGAAGTAAGTATGCAATACAATGTCATTTACTATTAGAAATTGTTTAAGATTTGTTATGTTGTCAATATAGGCATGTGTATAAAATAATTAGAAATAGAGTTGAGCGAACACCTGGATGTTCGGGTTCGACGAGTTCGGCCGAACTTTCGAAAAATGTTCGGGTTCGGGATCCGAACTCGACCCGAACTTCATCCCGAACCCGAGCCCCATAGAAGTCAATGGGGACCCGAACTTTTGGGCACTAAAAAGGCTGTAAAACACACCCGGAAAGGGCTAGAGGGCTGCAAAAGGCAGCAAAATGTAGTCAAATCCCCTGCAAACAAATGTAGATAGGGAAATGATGAGTTAACATAAAATAAATAAAAATTAAACAATATTAATTGGAGTGAGGTCCCATAGCACAGAATCAGGCTTCAAGTCACCCACCAATGGAGAAGGTCACTTACTATTATTTTGACCACAGCACCCAGACAAAGGAGAGAGGTCCCACAGCAGAGAACCAGGCATCATATCACCCACCACAGGAGTAGGCCACCATTTAGTTACTTTGACCCCTACACCCGGACGGAGGAGAGAGGTTTCAAAGCAGAGAATCAGGCATTTAGATCACCCACCACAGGAGTAGGCCCCAATTTAATGGGACCCCGGCAACCATGTCAGATGGCACAACCATCAGCTTCATATCAATCAGCACAGGAGAAGGCGACTTTGAAAGACTTTGACCCCTACACCCAGACGGAGGAGAGAGGTTTCACAGCAGAGAATCAGGTATTTAGATCACCCACCACAGGAGTAGGCCCCCATTGAATCAGACCCTGGCAACCATGTCAGATGGCACAACCATCAGCTTTATATCAATCAGCACAGGAGAAGGCGACTTTGAAAGACTTTGACCCCTACACCCAGATGGAGGAGAGAGGTTTCACAGCAGAGAATCAGGCATCATATCAACCACCACAGGAGAAGCCACCATTTAGTTACTTTGACCCCTGCACCCAGGAAGAGGAGAGAGGCACCACAGCACATATTCTGGCATCATATCAGCCACCACAGGAGAAGCCACCATTGAGTTACTTTGACCCCCGCACCCAGGAAGAGGAGAGAGGCACCACAGCACATATTCTGGCATCATATCAGCCACCACAGGAGAAGCCACCATTGAGTTACTTTGACCCCCGCACCCAGGAAGAGGAGAGAGGCACCACAGCACATATTCTGGCATCATATCAGCCACCACAGGAGAAGCCACCATTGAGTTACTTTGACCCCCGCACCCAGGAAGAGGAGAGAGGCCCCACAGCACATATTCTGGCATCATATCAGCCACCACAGGAGAAGCCACCATTTAGTTACTTTGACCCCTTCACCCAAACAGAGGAGAGAGGTTCCACATCAGAGAATCAGGCATCATATCAACCACCACAGGAGTAGGCCACAATTTAATGGGACCCCGGCAACCATGTCAGATGGCACAACCATCAGCTTCATATCAATCAGCACAGGAGAAGGCGACTTTGAAAGACTTTGACCCCTACACCCAGACGGAGGAGAGAGGTTTCACAGCAGAGAATCAGGCATTTAGATCACCCACCACAGGAGTAGGCCCCCATTGAATCAGACCCTGGCAACCATGTCAGATGGCACAACCATCAGCTTTATATCAATCAGCACAGGAGAAGCCACCATTGAGTTACTTTGACCCCTGCACCCAGGAAGAGGAGAGAGGCCCCACAGCACATATTCTGGCATCATATCAGCCACCACAGGAGAAGCCACCATTTAGTTACTTTGACCCCTTCACCCAAACAGAGGAGAGAGGTTCCACATCAGAGAATCAGGCATCATATCAACCACCACAGGAGTAGGCCACAATTTAATGGGACCCCGGAAACCATGTCAGATGGCACAACCATCAGCTTCATATCAATCAGCACAGGAGAAGGCGACTTTGAAAGACTTTGACCCCTACACCCAGACGGAGGAGAGAGGTTTCACAGCAGAGAATCAGGCATTTAGATCACCCACCACAGGAGTAGGCCCCCATTGAATCAGACCCTGGCAACCATGTCAGATGGCACAACCATCAGCTTTATATCAATCAGCACAGGAGAAGCCACCATTGAGTTACTTTGACCCCTGCACCCAGGAAGAGGAGAGAGGCCCCACAGCACATATTCTGGCATCATATCAGCCACCACAGGAGAAGCCACCATTGAGTTACTTTGACCCCCGCACCCAGGAAGAGGAGAGAGGCACCACAGCACATATTCTGGCATCATATCAGCCACCACAGGAGAAGCCACCATTGAGTTACTTTGACCCCTGCACCCAGGAAGAGGAGAGAGGCCCCACAGCACATATTCTGGCATCATACTAACCACCACAGGAGAAGCCACCATTGAGTTACTTTGACCCCTGCACCCAGGAAGAGGAGAGAGGCCCCACAGCACATATTCTGGCATCATATCAGCCACCACAGGAGAAGCCACCATTGAGTTACTTTGACCCCCGCACCCAGGAAGAGGAGAGAGGCACCACAGCACATATTCTGGCATCATATCAGCCACCACAGGAGAAGCCACCATTGAGTTACTTTGACCCCCGCACCCAGGAAGAGGAGAGAGGCACCACAGCACATATTCAGGCATCATATCACACACCACAGGAGAAGGCCTCTTTCAGTGATTTAGGCCTTTGGACCCAGACAGAGGAGAGAGGCACCACAGCACATATTCTGGCATCATATCAGCCACCACAGGAGAAGCCACCATTGAGTTACTTTGACCCCTGCACCCAGGAAGAGGAGAGAGGCCCCACAGCACATATTCTGGCATCATATCAGCCACCACAGGAGAAGCCACCATTTAGTTACTTTGACCCCTGCACCCAGGAAGAGGAGAGAGGCACCACAGCACATATTCTGGCATCATATCAGCCACCACAGGAGAAGCCACCATTTAGTTACTTTGACCCCTTCACCCAAACAGAGGAGAGAGGTTCCACATCAGAGAATCAGGCATCATATCAACCACCACAGGAGTAGGCCACAATTTAGTTTATTTGACCCCTGCACCCAGGAAGAGGAGAGAGGCCCCACAGCACATATTCTGGCATCATATCACACACCACAGGAGAAGGCCTCTTTCAGTGATTTAGGCCTTTGGACCCAGACAGAGGAGAGAGGTCAGAGATTAGCTTCATATCCCCCAGCACAGCAGAAGACCGCTTTATTTGACTTAGGCCTCAGCACCCAGACAGAAGACAGAGGTAGCATGGCAGAGGTTATGGCTTCATGTCACCCGTTAGTTTAACCGGCCACTTTCATCTGGTTAGGCCCCGGCGCCCAGACAGAGAAGAGTTTCATTCAACTGTGGGTTTCATAAAATTTGTATCAAATAAAGAAGTGGCCCGTAGCACAACAAGACATGTTTTAGGCAGTTAATAAGGACTACTCTGCACAAGGGAGGGACAGGTCCTGTGGGATCCATGCCTGGTTCATCTTTATGAAGGTCAGCTTGTCCACGTTGGCTGTGGACAGGCGGCTGCGCTTGTCAGTAATGACGCCCCCTGCCGTGCTGAATACGCGTTCAGATAAAACGCTGGCCGCCAGGCAGGAAAGCACCTCCAAGGCATAACATGCTAACTCTGGCCACGTGGACAATTTCGAAACCCAGTAGTTGAATGGGGCCGAACCATCCGTCAGGATGTGGAGGGGTGTGCAGACATACTGTTCAACCATGTTAGTGAAATGCTGCCTCCTGCTAACACGTTCCGTATCAGGTGTCGGTGCAGATAGCTGTGGCGTGGAGACAAAACTTTTCCACATTTCTGCCATGCTAACCCTGCCCTCAGATGAGCTGGCCGTGACACAGCTGCGTTGGCGACCTCTTGCCACTCCTCTGCCTTCACCTTCCACCTGTTCCCCTGTGACATGTGGGAATGCTCTCAAGAGCGCCTCTATCAGCGTGCGCTTGTACTCGCGCATCTTACGGTCGCGCTCCAGTTCAGGAATTAAAGTTGGCACATTGTCTTTATACCGGGGATCCAGCAGGGTGGCCACCCAGTAGTCTGCACACGTTAAAACGTGGGCAACTCTGCTGTCGTTGCGCAGGCATTGGAGCATATATTCGCTCATGTGGGCCAGGCTACCCATGGGTAAGGACAAGCTGTCCTCTGTGGGAGGCGTATCGTCATCGTCCACCGTATCCCCCCAGCCACGCACCAGTGATGGGCCTGGGCTGCCACCCCGCTGTGAACTTGCGTCATCCTCGTCCCCCTCCACCTCATCCTCCTCGTCCTCCAGTACAGTGCCTTGGCTGGCGACTTGTGAACCTGTCCTCTGCTGCTTAAACAAACCTCCCTCTGAGCCACTTCGAACAGACTGGCCCGAAAGTGTTAGAAACGAGCCCTCATCCTCCTCCTCCTCCTCCACCTGGGCCACCTCCTCTAACATCATTGCCCTAAGTGTTTTCTCAAGGAGACATAGAAGTGGTATTGTAACGCTGATAACAGTGTCATCGCCACTGGCCATGTTGGTGGAGTACTCGAAACAGCGCAGCAGGGCACACAGGTCTCGCATGGAGGCACAATCATTGGTGGTGAAGTGGTGCTGTTCGGCAGTACGACTGACGCGAGCGTGCTGCAGCTGAAACTCCACTATGGCCTGCTGCTGCTCGCACAGTCTCTCCAGCATGTGCAAGGTGGAGTTCCACCGGGTGGGCACGTCGCATATGAGGCGGTGAGCGGGAAGGCCGAAGTTCCGCTGTAGCGCAGACAGGCGAGCAGCGGCAGGATGTGAACGGCGGAAGCGCGCACAGACGGCCCGCACTTTATGCAGCAGCTCTGACATGTTGGGGTAGTGGTGAATGAACCTCTGCACCACCAAGTTCAGCACATGCGCCAGGCAAGGGATGTGCGTCAAACCGGCTAGTCCCAGAGCTGCCACGAGATTTCGCCCATTATCGCATACCACCAGGCCTGGCTTGAGGCCCACCGGCAGAAACCACTCGTCGGTCTGTTGTTCAATACCCCGCCACAACTCCTTTGCGCTGTGGGGCCTGTCCCCCAAACATATGAGTTTCAGAATGGCCTGCTGACGTTTACCCCGGGCTGTGCTGAAGTTGGTGGTGAAGGTGTGTGGCTGACCGGATGAGCTGGTGGAAGCAGTGGAGGAGGAAGCCGAGTAGGAGGAGGAGGCTACAGGAGGCAGAGAATGATGCCCTGCGATCCTAGGGGGCGGAAGGACGTGCGCCAAGGAACTGTCCGCCGGGGGCCCAGCCGCCACTACATTCATCCAGTGTGCAGTTAGTGAGATATAGCGTCCCTGGCCGTGCTTACTGGTCCACGTATCTGTGGTTAGGTGGACCTTGCCACAAATGGCGTTGCGCAGTGCACACTTGATTTTATCGGACACTTGCATGTGCAGGGAAGGCACGGCTGTCTTGGAGAAGTAGTGGCGGCTGGGAACCACATACTGCGGGACAGCCATGGCCATCAGCTGTTTGAAGCTGTCTGTGTCCACCAGCCGGAATGACAGCATTTCAAAGGCCAGCAGTTTAGAAATGCTGGCGTTCAGGCCAAGGGCTCGAGGGTGACTCGGGGGGAATTTGCGCTTCCTCTCTAAGGTTTGAGATATTGAGAGCTGAACGCTGCTGTGTGATATAGTGGAGACGCTAGTTGACGGTGGCGGTGGTGGTGGTGTCGGTGGCACATCCTCTGTTTGCTGCTCGGCAGGTGGCAACATTCCTCTCGAGGCGGAAGCCGAGGCAGCAGCGGTAGAGGGAGCAGGGGGAGCCTCAGCGAGTGCCTGGTTTTTAAGGTGTGTACCCCACTGCAGTTCATGCTTTGCATGTAGATGCCTGGTCATGCAGGTTGTGCTGAGGTTCAGAACGTTAATGCCTCGCCTCAGGCTCTGATGGCAGAGCGTGCAAGTCACTCGGGTCTTGTCGGTAGGACATTGTTTAAAGAAGTGCCATGCCAGGGAACTCTTTGAAGCTGCCTTTGTGGGGCTGGGTCCCTGTTGGCGATGTCCAGTAGCAGGCGAACTCTGGGGGCGGCGGCTCGTCTGCTTTGGCCCCCTGCTCCCTCTTTGGCTTCGCTGTTGTCTCGGTCTCACCACTACCTCTTCCTCTGAACTGTGAAAGTCATCGCCACGACCTTCAGTCCATGTGGGGTCTAAGACCTCATCGTCCTCTGCATCGTCTTCCAGCCAGTCTCCCTCCCTGACCTCCTCCTGTTCAGTCTGCACACTGCAAAAAGACGCGGCAGTGGGCACCTGTGTTTCGTCATCATCAGAGAGTCGGTGACTCTGCTCTGGTGGTATTCCCATGTCCTCTTCATCTGGAGACATAAGTGGTTGTGCGTCAGTGCATGGTATGTCTTCCTCCACTGGGGAAGGGCTAGGTGGACGCCCCTGGGAAACCCTGGAAGCAGAGTCTTCAAACAGAAGAAGAGACTGCTGCATAACTTGTGGCTCAGACCGTTTCCCTGATATGCTTGGGGGTGATGTGACAGACTGATGGGCTTGGTTTTCAGGTGCCACCTGTGCGCTTTCCGCAGAAGACTGGGTGGAAGACCATGTGGTGAACGTGCTGGAAGCACTGTCGGCCACCCAATCGATTAATGCCTGTACCTGCTCAGGCCTTACCATCCTAAGAGCGGCATTGGGCCCCACGAGATATTGCGGTACATTCTGCCGGCTAGTTGAGGGAGTTCGTTCCCTACTGTGTGCGCCTGGGGCCGAACGGCCACGTCCTCTACCAGCAACAGAGGCTCCACGGACACCACCACGACCGCGTCCTCGTCCCTTAATAGTATTTTTCTTCATTGTTGCGATTCAACTCGCACCACAATGAAATATATTATTTTTTATAAGCAAAATCCCCTCACTGGAATACTTTCAGTCTTTTGACTGTATGGATTACAGATGGAATGACTGTTATATGTGAGTACCGCTTTCTTTGACAGATTCTAGTATGGGTACATATACGGTATGTTTTCCCAACCCCAGCACATTAGTTTGCTAATTCCAGATGTATGAAACGCAGGCCTAACTGTATCTAGTATATTGAACGCCAGATAAACTAACTTGGCCTTTTTTAAATAAATAAAAAATTCCCTCACTGGAATACTTTCAGTCTTTTGACTGTATGGATTACAGATGGAATGACTGTTATATGTGAGTACCGCTTTCTTTGACAGATTCTAGTATGGGTACATATATGTTTTCCCAACCCCAGCACATTAGTTTGCTAATTCCAGATGTATGAAACGCAGGCCTAACTGTATCTAGTATATTGAACGCCAGATAAACTAACTTGGCCTTTTTTAAATAAAAAAAATTCCCTCACTGGAATACTTTCAGTCTTTTGACTGTATGGATTACAGATGGAATGACTGTTATATGTGAGTACCGCTTTCTTTGACAGATTCTAGTATGGGTACATATATGTTTTCCCAACCCCAGCACATTAGTTTGCTAATTCCAGATGTATGAAACGCAGGCCTAACTGTATCTAGTATATTGAACGCCAGAAAAAACTAACTTGGCCTTTTTTAAATAAAAAAAAAATTCCCTCACTGGAATACTTTCAGTCTTTTGACTGTATGGATTACAGATGGAATGACTGTTATATGTGAGTACCGCTTTCTTTGACAGATTCTAGTATGGGTACATATATGTTTTCCCAACCCCAGCACATTAGTTTGCTAATTCCAGATGTATGAAACGCAGGCCTAACTGTATCTAGTATATTGAACGCCAGATAAACTAACTTGGCCTTTTTTAAATAAAAAAAATTCCCTCACTGGAATACTTTCAGTCTTTTGACTGTATGGATTACAGATGGAATGACTGTTATATGTGAGTACCGCTTTCTTTGACAGATTCTAGTATGGGTACATATATGTTTTCCCAACCCCAGCACATTAGTTTGCTAATTCCAGATGTATGAAACGCAGGCCTAACTGTATCTAGTATATTGAACGCCAGATAAACTAACTTGGCCTTTTTTAAATAAAAAAAAAATTCCCTCACTGGAATACTTTATGGCTTTTCACTGTATGGATTACAGGTGGACTGGTATTAGTAGGGGTGACACAAGCACACCCAAGTCCCTGATGTAGGATTTCTATGGCACAGACCACTATTACAAGTGATTAATGGACGTTGGGAGAGATTGTGCTGCAGCACTAGTCCCAAGATGGCCGCCGCCTATCAGCCCAGTAACATGTGCCACAAAATGGTCTGCACAACCTTTAAAAAAAATAGCCTTGGACTGTGCTGCTAAATCGCTATTGGTCTGAATCCCAGGTGTAGATGTCTGACTTGTTTGGAGCTTTGGAATGCACACTGTGGCAGCTTCTGCTGCAGCACTACAAGTCGCAAAATGGCGGCCGGCGGTCAGCCCAGGTACATGTGGATGGAAAAATCACTCTGGCCACTCTAAAAATAGCCAATCCCTATCAAAAAAGCAGCTCAGCTGCAGTTGTTCAGATGAATCACAGGTGGAGGAGAGAAATTTGCTTCCAGTTATTCAATTATCCCTGCCTATTCTCGCCCTAGCATCAGCTGCGTCTATCCCTGTTCTATTCACATCGGGAGTGAGCACGTCCCGACGTGCGCACAAGCTTATAAAGAGGCTGAGTCACATGCTGCACTTGGCCAATCACAGCCTTGCCAATAGTAAGCATGGCTGCGATGGCATCTTAGGGCAAGTAGTATGATGCATGTTGATTGGCTGCTTTGCAGCCTTTCAAAATGCGCCAAAATACATGCCGAACGACGAACCCGAACTTTTACGAAAAAGTTCGGGTTCGGGTCCGTGTCACGAACACCCCAAAATTCGGTACGGACCCGAACTATGCTCGAACTGTTCGCTCAACACTAATTAGAAATTAAAAAAAATATGAGTCCAGTTTTTATTTATTTTTTCAATTGTATTATACACATGTCTATGCTCACAATTCCTTTTCTGTCTCTAAGTAATGTGTGTCACTATCAGTTATTGTGTATTTCTGTTATATTTAAGGATTTAGATATAAGGTATGAGAAGTAAGAGGATAAGCTAGGAGAGGAGGAGTGTGAGTCAATTAAGAGAGAAGTATGTGGAGGGTGAGAAGGTGGTGAATTAAAGAGGTTAGAGGATAATGAGGAGATGGAATAGGGCAATGAGAGGATATGGAGGTAGTGAAGGCAGAGCATAAAAGCGGAGGACATTAGGGTTGAGGATAAGAGAGTGTTATGTATAGGCTGTTAGAGGGGTTCAGGAAGTCTGTGGATGAAAGGTGGAAATGAAGGATGAGAGAGGAGGACAGTATTTATTGTTAAGTAGCTTTTGTTAATCATTGGGTACATGTATCAAGAATGGTATATTCATATGCCAGTCTTGATCTCTTTGCACTGGTGTGAGATATTCCAAATTTATTAAGAAGTAGAGGACTCTTAATAAATTAGGTGCATCTCCATCCAACCATGTGTCACAACATGATGTCTGCGTTAGCCAGGGACTAACGCAACTTTAGCTATAACTTCTGCCATTTTTTGGCAAAAGTTATGGAAAGTCTTTCAGGCGGCGCAAAGCTGTGCCCCTACTGCTAATCAATGTCCACTCTTTCTTGGCACTTCAAAGAAATGGCAAGAAACTTACATTGTTGCAAATTATTGTGCACATGTGGGATTCCCCATACTTTGCGACTTATTTACACAATAACAATGGTGTAATTAGCTTAATAAATATCCTCCAATGACTTTTCAGTTTTAATATAGGTACTAAGAAGTAAGTATGCAATACAATGTCATTTACTATTAGAAATTGTTTAAGATTTGTTATGTTGTCAATATAGGCATGTGTATAAAATGATTAGAAATAAAAAAAAATATGAGGCCAGTTTTTATTTATTTTTTCAATTGTATTATACACATGTCTATGCTCATATTCCTTTTCTGTCTCTAAGTAATGTGTGTCACTATCAGTTATTGTGTATTTCTGTTATATTTAAGGATTTAGATATAAGGTATGAGAAGTAAGAGGATAAGCTAGGAGAGGAGGAGTGTGATTCAATTAAGAGAGAAGTATGTGGAGGGTGAGAAGGTGGTGAATTAAAGAGGTTAGAGGATAATGAGGAGATGGAATAGGGCAATGAGAGGATATGGAGGTAGTGAAGGCAGAGCATAAAAGCGGAGGACATTAGGGTTGAGGATAAGAGAGTGTTATGTATAGGCTGTTAGAGGGGATCAGGAAGTCTGTGGATGAAAGAGGTGGAAATGAAGGATGAGAGAGGAGGACAGTATTTATTGTTAAGTAGCTTTTGTTAATCATTGGGTACATGTATCAAGAATGGTATATCCATATGCCAGTCTTGATCTCTTTGCACTGGTGTGAGATATTCCAAATTTATTAAGAAGTAGATGACTCTTAATAAATTAGGTGCATCTCCATCCAACCATGTGTCACAACATGAAGTCTGCGTTAGCCAGGGACTAACGCAACTTTAGCTATAACTTCTGCCATTTTTTGGCAAAAGTTATGGAAAGTCTTTCAGGCGGCGCAAAGCTGTGCCCCTACTGCTAATCAATGTCCACTCTTTCTTGGCACTTCAAAGAAATGGCAAGAAACTTACATTGTTGCAAATTATTGTGCACATATGGGATTCCCCATACTTTGCGACTTATTTACACAATAACAATGGTGTAATTAGCTTAATAAATATCCTCCAATGACTTTTCAGTTTTAATATAGGTACTAAGAAGTAAGTATGCAATACAATGTCATTTACTATTAGAAATTGTTTAAGATTTGTTATGTTGTCAATATAGGCATGTGTATAAAATGATTAGAAATAAAAAAAAAATATGAGGCCAGTTTTTATAGCAGCATATGGTGCAGTCATGGGCCTAAACAATATGTTAGTGCGCAATGGCTGGTAATTCATCGGCAAAGAAGTATGAATTTGTGATTTTAATTAATAAATTGAGGATGACTATGTTAAGTTTTACACTTAATGTTAGTCTGATTTCCTCTTGTTCGTAACAACTTTGTTATGACCGAGGAGAAATCTAGGAGAGGGGTGGCTGGCTATGAAGGGGTATGAGGAGGCCAGTTTTTTTTTATTTTTTCTATTGTATTATACACATGTCTATGCTCATATTCCTTTTCTGTCTCTAAGTAATGTGTGTCACTATCAGTTATTGTGTATTTCTGTTATATTTAAGGATTTAGATATAAGGTGTGAGAAATAAGAGGATAAGCTAGGAGAGGGGGGGAGTGTGAGTCAATTACGAGAGAAGTATGTGGAGGGTGAGAAGGTGGTGAATTAAAGAGGTTAGAGGATAATGAGGAGATGGAATAGGGCAATGAGAGGATATGGAGGTAGTGAAGGCAGAGCATAAAAGCGGAGGACATTAGGGTTGAGGATAAGAGAGTGTTATGTATAGGCTGTTAGAGGGGTTCAGGAAGTCTGTGGATGAAAGGTGGAAATGAAGGATGAGAGAGGAGGACAGTATTTATTGTTAAGTAGCTTTTGTTAATCATTGGGTACATGTATCAAGAATGGTATATCCATATGCCAGTCTTGATCTCTTTGCACTGGTGTGAGATATTCCAAATTTATTAAGAAGTAGATGACTCTTAATAAATTAGGTGCATCTCCATCCAACCATGTGTCACAAAATGAAGTCTGCGTTAGCCAGGGACTAACGCAACTTTAGCTATAACTTCTGCCATTTTTTGACAAAAGTTATGGAAAGTCTTTCAGGCGGCGCAAAGCTGTGCCCCTACTGCTAATCAATGTCCACTCTTTCTTGGCACTTCAAAGAAATGGCAAGAAACTTACATTGTTGCAAATTATTGTGCACATATGGGATTCCCCATACTTTGCGACTTATTTACACAATAACAATGGTGTAATTAGCTTAATAAATATCCTCCAATGACTTTTCAGTTTTAATATAGGTACTAAGAAGTAAGTATGCAATACAATGTCATTTACTATTAGAAATTGTTTAAGATTTGTTATGTTGTCAATATAGGCATGTGTATAAAATGATTAGAAATTAAAAAAAATACAATTCACTTATAAGTAATAGATTTTCTTAGTCCCTTGATAGCAGCATATGGTGCAGTCATGGGCCTAAACAATATGTTAGTGCGCAATGGCTGGTAATTCATCGGCAAAGAAGTATGAATTTGTGATTTTAATTAATAAATTGAGGATGACTATGTTAAGTTTTACACTTAATGTTAGTCTGATTTCCTCTTGTTCGTAACAACTTTGTTATGACCGAGGAGAAATCTAGGAGAGGGGTGGCTGGCTATGAAGGGGTATGAGGAGGCCAGTTTTTTTTTATTTTTTCTATTGTATTATACACATGTCTATGCTCATATTCCTTTTCTGTCTCTAAGTAATGTGTGTCACTATCAGTTATTGTGTATTTCTGTTATATTTAAGGATTTAGATATAAGGTATGAGAAGTAAGAGGATAAGCTAGGAGAGGAGGAGTGTGAGTCAATTAAGAGAGAAGTATGTGGAGGATGAGAAGGTGGTGAATTAAAGAGGTTAGAGGATAATGAGGAGATGGAATAGGGCAATGAGAGGATATGGAGGTAGTGAAGGCAGAGCATAAAAGCGGAGGACATTAGGGTTGAGGATAAGAGAGTGTAATGTATAGGCTGTTAGAGGGGATCAGGAAGTCTGTGGATGAAAGAGGTGGAAATGAAGGATGAGAGAGGAGGACAGTATTTATTGTTAAGTAGCTTTTGTTAATCATTGGGTACATGTATCAAGAATGGTATATCCATATGCCAGTCTTGATCTCTTTGCACTGGTGTGAGATATTCCAAATTTATTAAGAAGTAGATGACTCTTAATAAATTAGGTGCATCTCCATCCAACCATGTGTCACAACATGAAGTCTGCGTTAGCCAGGGACTAACGCAACTTTAGCTATAACTTCTGCCATTTTTTGGCAAAAGTTATGGAAAGTCTTTCAGGCGGCGCAAAGCTGTGCCCCTACTGCTAATCAATGTCCACTCTTTCTTGGCACTTCAAAGAAATGGCAAGAAACTTACATTGTTGCAAATTATTGTGCACATATGGGATTCCCCATACTTTGCGACTTATTTACACAATAACAATGGTGTAATTAGCTTAATAAATATCCTCCAATGACTTTTCAGTTTTAATATAGGTACTAAGAAGTAAGTATGCAATACAATGTCATTTACTATTAGAAATTGTTTAAGATTTGTTATGTTGTCAATATAGGCATGTGTATAAAATGATTAGAAATAAAAAAAATATGAGGCCAGTTTTTATTTATTTTTTCAATTGTATTATACACATGTCTATGCTCATATTCCTTTTCTGTCTCTAAGTAATGTGTGTCACTATCAGTTATTGTGTATTTCTGTTATATTTAAGGATTTAGATATAAGGTATGAGAAGTAAGAGGATAAGCTAGGAGAGGAGGAGTGTGAGTCAATTAAGAGAGAAGTATGTGGAGGATGAGAAGGTGGTGAATTAAAGAGGTTAGAGGATAATGAGGAGATGGAATAGGGCAATGAGAGGATATGGAGGTAGTGAAGGCAGAGCATAAAAGCGGAGGACATTAGGGTTGAGGATAAGAGAGTGTTATGTATAGGCTGTTAGAGGGGATCAGGAAGTCTGTGGATGAAAGAGGTGGAAATGAAGGATGAGAGAGGAGGACAGTATTTATTGTTAAGTAGCTTTTGTTAATCATTGGGTACATGTATCAAGAATGGTATATCCATATGCCAGTCTTGATCTCTTTGCACTGGTGTGAGATATTCCAAATTTATTAAGAAGTAGATGACTCTTAATAAATTAGGTGCATCTCCATCCAACCATGTGTCACAACATGAAGTCTGCGTTAGCCAGGGACTAACGCAACTTTAGCTATAACTTCTGCCATTTTTTGGCAAAAGTTATGGAAAGTCTTTCAGGCGGCGCAAAGCTGTGCCCCTACTGCTAATCAATGTCCACTCTTTCTTGGCACTTCAAAGAAATGGCAAGAAACTTACATTGTTGCAAATTATTGTGCACATGTGGGATTCCCCATACTTTGCGACTTATTTACACAATAACAATGGTGTAATTAGCTTAATAAATATCCTCCAATGACTTTTCAGTTTTAATATAGGTACTAAGAAGTAAGTATGCAATACAATGTCATTTACTATTAGAAATTGTTTAAGATTTGTTATGTTGTCAATATAGGCATGTGTATAAAATAATTAGAAATAAAAAAAAATATGAGGCCAGTTTTTATTTATTTTTTCAATTGTATTATACACATGTCTATGCTCATATTCCTTTTCTGTCTCTAAGTAATGTGTGTCACTATCAGTTATTGTGTATTTCTGTTATATTTAAGGATTTAGATATAAGGTATGAGAAGTAAGAGGATAAGCTAGGAGAGGAGGAGTGTGAGTCAATTAAGAGAGAAGTATGTGGAGGGTGAGAAGGTGGTGAATTAAAGAGGTTAGAGGATAATGAGGAGATGGAATAGGGCAATGAGAGGATATGGAGGTAGTGAAGGCAGAGCATAAAAGCGGAGGACATTAGGGTTGAGGATAAGAGAGTGTTATGTATAGGCTGTTAGAGGGGATCAGGAAGTCTGTGGATGAAAGAGGTGGAAATGAAGGATGAGAGAGGAGGACAGTATTTATTGTTAAGTAGCTTTTGTTAATCATTGGGTACATGTATCAAGAATGGTATATCCATATGCCAGTCTTGATCTCTTTGCACTGGTGTGAGATATTCCAAATTTATTAAGAAGTAGATGACTCTTAATAAATTAGGTGCATCTCCATCCAACCATGTGTCACAACATGAAGTCTGCGTTAGCCAGGGACTAACGCAACTTTAGCTATAACTTCTGCCATTTTTTGGCAAAAGTTATGGAAAGTCTTTCAGGCGGCGCAAAGCTGTGCCCCTACTGCTAATCAATGTCCACTCTTTCTTGGCACTTCAAAGAAATGGCAAGAAACTTACATTGTTGCAAATTATTGTGCACATATGGGATTCCCCATACTTTGCGACTTATTTACACAATAACAATGGTGTAATTAGCTTAATAAATATCCTCCAATGACTTTTCAGTTTTAATATAGGTACTAAGAAGTAAGTATGCAATACAATGTCATTTACTATTAGAAATTGTTTAAGATTTGTTATGTTGTCAATATAGGCATGTGTATAAAATAATTAGAAATAAAAAAAATATGAGGCCAGTTTTTATTTATTTTTTCAATTGTATTATACACATGTCTATGCTCATATTCCTTTTCTGTCTCTAAGTAATGTGTATCACTATCAGTTATTGTGTATTTCTGTTATATTTAAGGATTTAGATATAAGGTATGAGAAGTAAGAGGATAAGCTAGGAGAGGAGGAGTGTGAGTCAATTAAGAGAGAAGTATGTGGAGGATGAGAAGGTGGTGAATTAAAGAGGTTAGAGGATAATGAGGAGATGGAATAGGGCAATGAGAGGATATGGAGGTAGTGAAGGCAGAGCATAAAAGCGGAGGACATTAGGGTTGAGGATAAGAGAGTGTTATGTATAGGCTGTTAGAGGGGATCAGGAAGTCTGTGGATGAAAGAGGTGGAAATGAAGGATGAGAGAGGAGGACAGTATTTATTGTTAAGTAGCTTTTGTTAATCATTGGGTACATGTATCAAGAATGGTATATCCATATGCCAGTCTTGATCTCTTTGCACTGGTGTGAGATATTCCAAATTTATTAAGAAGTAGATGACTCTTAATAAATTAGGTGCATCTCCATCCAACCATGTGTCACAACATGAAGTCTGCGTTAGCCAGGGACTAACGCAACTTTAGCTATAACTTCTGCCATTTTTTGGCAAAAGTTATGGAAAGTCTTTCAGGCGGCGCAAAGCTGTGCCCCTACTGCTAATCAATGTCCACTCTTTCTTGGCACTTCAAAGAAATGGCAAGAAACTTACATTGTTGCAAATTATTGTGCACATATGGGATTCCCCATACTTTGCGACTTATTTACACAATAACAATGGTGTAATTAGCTTAATAAATATCCTCCAATGACTTTTCAGTTTTAATATAGGTACTAAGAAGTAAGTATGCAATACAATGTCATTTACTATTAGAAATTGTTTAAGATTTGTTATGTTGTCAATATAGGCATGTGTATAAAATGATTAGAAATAAAAAAAAATATGAGGCCAGTTTTTATTTATTTTTTCAATTGTATTATACACATGTCTATGCTCATATTCCTTTTCTGTCTCTAAGTAATGTGTGTCACTATCAGTTATTGTGTATTTCTGTTATATTTAAGGATTTAGATATAAGGTATGAGAAGTAAGAGGATAAGCTAGGAGAGGAGGAGTGTGAGTCAATTAAGAGAGAAGTATGTGGAGGGTGAGAAGGTGGTGAATTAAAGAGGTTAGAGGATAATGAGGAGATGGAATAGGGCAATGAGAGGATATGGAGGTAGTGAAGGCAGAGCATAAAAGCGGAGGACATTAGGGTTGAGGATAAGAGAGTGTTATGTATAGGCTGTTAGAGGGGATCAGGAAGTCTGTGGATGAAAGAGGTGGAAATGAAGGATGAGAGAGGAGGACAGTATTTATTGTTAAGTAGCTTTTGTTAATCATTGGGTACATGTATCAAGAATGGTATATCCATATGCCAGTCTTGATCTCTTTGCACTGGTGTGAGATATTCCAAATTTATTAAGAAGTAGATGACTCTTAATAAATTAGGTGCATCTCCATCCAACCATGTGTCACAACATGAAGTCTGCGTTAGCCAGGGACTAACGCAACTTTAGCTATAACTTCTGCCATTTTTTGGCAAAAGTTATGGAAAGTCTTTCAGGCGGCGCAAAGCTGTGCCCCTACTGCTAATCAATGTCCACTCTTTCTTGGCACTTCAAAGAAATGGCAAGAAACTTACATTGTTGCAAATTATTGTGCACATATGGGATTCCCCATACTTTGCGACTTATTTACACAATAACAATGGTGTAATTAGCTTAATAAATATCCTCCAATGACTTTTCAGTTTTAATATAGGTACTAAGAAGTAAGTATGCAATACAATGTCATTTACTATTAGAAATTGTTTAAGATTTGTTATGTTGTCAATATAGGCATGTGTATAAAATAATTAGAAATAAAAAAAAATATGAGGCCAGTTTTTATTTATTTTTTCAATTGTATTATACACATGTCTATGCTCATATTCCTTTTCTGTCTCTAAGTAATGTGTGTCACTATCAGTTATTGTGTATTTTTTGTTATATTTAAGGATTTAGATATAAGGTATGAGAAATAAGAGGATAAGCTAGGAGAGGAGGAGTGTGAGTCAATTAAGAGAGAAGTATGTGGAGGGTGAGAAGGTGGTGAATTAAAGAGGTTAGAGGATAATGAGGAGATGGAATAGGGCAATGAGAGGATATGGAGGTAGTGAAGGCAGAGCATAAAAGCGGAGGACATTAGGGTTGAGGATAAGAGAGTGTTATGTATAGGCTGTTAGAGGGGATCAGGAAGTCTGTGGATGAAAGAGGTGGAAATGAAGGATGAGAGAGGAGGACAGTATTTATTGTTAAGTAGCTTTTGTTAATCATTGGGTACATGTATCAAGAATGGTATATCCATATGCCAGTCTTGATCTCTTTGCACTGGTGTGAGATATTCCAAATTTATTAAGAAGTAGATGACTCTTAATAAATTAGGTGCATCTCCATCCAACCATGTGTCACAACATGAAGTCTGCGTTAGCCAGGGACTAACGCAACTTTAGCTATAACTTCTGCCATTTTTTGGCAAAAGTTATGGAAAGTCTTTCAGGCGGCGCAAAGCTGTGCCCCTACTGCTAATCAATGTCCACTCTTTCTTGGCACTTCAAAGAAATGGCAAGAAACTTACATTGTTGCAAATTATTGTGCACATATGGGATTCCCCATACTTTGCGACTTATTTACACAATAACAATGGTGTAATTAGCTTAATAAATATCCTCCAATGACTTTTCAGTTTTAATATAGGTACTAAGAAGTAAGTATGCAATACAATGTCATTTACTATTAGAAATTGTTTAAGATTTGTTATGTTGTCAATATAGGCATGTGTATAAAATGATTAGAAATTTAAAAAAAATACAATTCACTTATAAGTAATAGATTTTCTTAGTCCCTTGATAGCAGCATATGGTGCAGTCATGGGCCTAAACAATATGTTAGTGCGCAATGGCTGGTAATTCATCGGCAAAGAAGTATGAATTTGTGATTTTAATTAATAAATTGAGGATGACTATGTTAAGTTTTACACTTAATGTTAGTCTGATTTCCTCTTGTTCGTAACAACTTTGTTATGACCGAGGAGAAATCTAGGAGAGGGGTGGCTGGCTATGAAGGGGTATGAGGAGGCCAGTTTTTTTTTATTTTTTCTATTGTATTATACACATGTCTATGCTCATATTCCTTTTCTGTCTCTAAGTAATGTGTGTCACTATCAGTTATTGTGTATTTCTGTTATATTTAAGGATTTAGATATAAGGTATGAGAAGTAAGAGGATAAGCTAGGAGAGGGGGGGAGTGTGAGTCAATTACGAGAGAAGTATGTGGAGGGTGAGAAGGTGGTGAATTAAAGAGGTTAGAGGATAATGAGGAGATGGAATAGGGCAATGAGAGGATATGGAGGTAGTGAAGGCAGAGCATAAAAGCGGAGGACATTAGGGTTGAGGATAAGAGAGTGTTATGTATAGGCTGTTAGAGGGGATCAGGAAGTCTGTGGATGAAAGAGGTGGAAATGAAGGATGAGAGAGGAGGACAGTATTTATTGTTAAGTAGCTTTTGTTAATCATTGGGTACATGTATCAAGAATGGTATATCCATATGCCAGTCTTGATCTCTTTGCACTGGTGTGAGATATTCCAAATTTATTAAGAAGTAGATGACTCTTAATAAATTAGGTGCATCTCCATCCAACCATGTGTCACAACATGAAGTCTGCGTTAGCCAGGGACTAACGCAACTTTAGCTATAACTTCTGCCATTTTTTGGCAAAAGTTATGGAAAGTCTTTCAGGCGGCGCAAAGCTGTGCCCCTACTGCTAATCAATGTCCACTCTTTCTTGGCACTTCAAAGAAATGGCAAGAAACTTACATTGTTGCAAATTATTGTGCACATATGGGATTCCCCATACTTTGCGACTTATTTACACAATAACAATGGTGTAATTAGCTTAATAAATATCCTCCAATGACTTTTCAGTTTTAATATAGGTACTAAGAAGTAAGTATGCAATACAATGTCATTTACTATTAGAAATTGTTTAAGATTTGTTATGTTGTCAATATAGGCATGTGTATAAAATAATTAGAAATAAAAAAAAATATGAGGCCAGTTTTATTTATTTTTTCAATTGTATTATACACATGTCTATGCTCATATTCCTTTTCTGTCTCTAAGTAATGTGTGTCACTATCAGTTATTGTGTATTTCTGTTATATTTAAGGATTTAGATATAAGGTATGAGAAGTAAGAGGATAAGCTAGGAGAGGAGGAGTGTGAGTCAATTAAGAGAGAAGTATGTGGAGGGTGAGAAGGTGGTGAATTAAAGAGGTTAGAGGATAATGAGGAGATGGAATAGGGCAATGAGAGGATATGGAGGTAGTGAAGGCAGAGCATAAAAGCGGAGGACATTAGGGTTGAGGATAAGAGAGTGTTATGTATAGGCTGTTAGAGGGGATCAGGAAGTCTGTGGATGAAAGAGGTGGAAATGAAGGATGAGAGAGGAGGACAGTATTTATTGTTAAGTAGCTTTTGTTAATCATTGGGTACATGTATCAAGAATGGTATATCCATATGCCAGTCTTGATCTCTTTGCACTGGTGTGAGATATTCCAAATTTATTAAGAAGTAGATGACTCTTAATAAATTAGGTGCATCTCCATCCAACCATGTGTCACAACATGAAGTCTGCGTTAGCCAGGGACTAACGCAACTTTAGCTATAACTTCTGCCATTTTTTGGCAAAAGTTATGGAAAGTCTTTCAGGCGGCGCAAAGCTGTGCCCCTACTGCTAATCAATGTCCACTCTTTCTTGGCACTTCAAAGAAATGGCAAGAAACTTACATTGTTGCAAATTATTGTGCACATATGGGATTCCCCATACTTTGCGACTTATTTACACAATAACAATGGTGTAATTAGCTTAATAAATATCCTCCAATGACTTTTCAGTTTTAATATAGGTACTAAGAAGTAAGTATGCAATACAATGTCATTTACTATTAGAAATTGTTTAAGATTTGTTATGTTGTCAATATAGGCATGTGTATAAAATGATTAGAAATTTTAAAAAATACAATTCACTTATAAGTAATAGATTTTCTTAGTCCCTTGATAGCAGCATATGGTGCAGTCATGGGCCTAAACAATATGTTAGTGCGCAATGGCTGGTAATTCATCGGCAAAGAAGTATGAATTTGTGATTTTAATTAATAAATTGAGGATGACTATGTTAAGTTTTACACTTAATGTTAGTCTGATTTCCTCTTGTTCGTAACAACTTTGTTATGACCGAGGAGAAATCTAGGAGAGGGGTGGCTGGCTATGAAGGGGTATGAGGAGGCCAGTTTTTTTTTATTTTTTCTATTGTATTATACACATGTCTATGCTCATATTCCTTTTCTGTCTCTAAGTAATGTGTGTCACTATCAGTTATTGTGTATTTCTGTTATATTTAAGGATTTAGATATAAGGTATGAGAAGTAAGAGGATAAGCTAGGAGAGGGGAGTGTGAGTCAATTAAGAGAGAAGTATGTGGAGGGTGAGAAGGTGGTGAATTAAAGAGGTTAGAGGATAATGAGGAGATGGAATAGGGCAATGAGAGGATATGGAGGTAGTGAAGGCAGAGCATAAAAGCGGAGGACATTAGGGTTGAGGATAAGAGAGTGTTATGTATAGGCTGTTAGAGGGGATCAGGAAGTCTGTGGATGAAAGAGGTGGAAATGAAGGATGAGAGAGGAGGACAGTATTTATTGTTAAGTAGCTTTTGTTAATCATTGGGTACATGTATCAAGAATGGTATATCCATATGCCAGTCTTGATCTCTTTGCACTGGTGTGAGATATTCCAAATTTATTAAGAAGTAGATGACTCTTAATAAATTAGGTGCATCTCCATCCAACCATGTGTCACAACATGAAGTCTGCGTTAGCCAGGGACTAACGCAACTTTAGCTATAACTTCTGCCATTTTTTGGCAAAAGTTATGGAAAGTCTTTCAGGCGGCGCAAAGCTGTGCCCCTACTGCTAATCAATGTCCACTCTTTCTTGGCACTTCAAAGAAATGGCAAGAAACTTACATTGTTGCAAATTATTGTGCACATATGGGATTCCCCATACTTTGCGACTTATTTACACAATAACAATGGTGTAATTAGCTTAATAAATATCCTCCAATGACTTTTCAGTTTTAATATAGGTACTAAGAAGTAAGTATGCAATACAATGTCATTTACTATTAGAAATTGTTTAAGATTTGTTATGTTGTCAATATAGGCATGTGTATAAAATAATTAGAAATAAAAAAAAATATGAGGCCAGTTTTTATTTATTTTTTCAATTGTATTATACACATGTCTATGCTCATATTCCTTTTCTGTCTCTAAGTAATGTGTATCACTATCAGTTATTGTGTATTTCTGTTATATTTAAGGATTTAGATATAAGGTATGAGAAGTAAGAGGATAAGCTAGGAGAGGAGGAGTGTGAGTCAATTAAGAGAGAAGTATGTGGAGGGTGAGAAGGTGGTGAATTAAAGAGGTTAGAGGATAATGAGGAGATGGAATAGGGCAATGAGAGGATATGGAGGTAGTGAAGGCAGAGCATAAAAGCGGAGGACATTAGGGTTGAGGATAAGAGAGTGTTATGTATAGGCTGTTAGAGGGGATCAGGAAGTCTGTGGATGAAAGAGGTGGAAATGAAGGATGAGAGAGGAGGACAGTATTTATTGTTAAGTAGCTTTTGTTAATCATTGGGTACATGTATCAAGAATGGTATATCCATATGCCAGTCTTGATCTCTTTGCACTGGTGTGAGATATTCCAAATTTATTAAGAAGTAGATGACTCTTAATAAATTAGGTGCATCTCCATCCAACCATGTGTCACAACATGAAGTCTGCGTTAGCCAGGGACTAACGCAACTTTAGCTATAACTTCTGCCATTTTTTGGCAAAAGTTATGGAAAGTCTTTCAGGCGGCGCAAAGCTGTGCCCCTACTGCTAATCAATGTCCACTCTTTCTTGGCACTTCAAAGAAATGGCAAGAAACTTACATTGTTGCAAATTATTGTGCACATATGGGATTCCCCATACTTTGCGACTTATTTACACAATAACAATGGTGTAATTAGCTTAATAAATATCCTCCAATGACTTTTCAGTTTTAATATAGGTACTAAGAAGTAAGTATGCAATACAATGTCATTTACTATTAGAAATTGTTTAAGATTTGTTATGTTGTCAATATAGGCATGTGTATAAAATGATTAGAAATTTAAAAAAATACAATTCACTTATAAGTAATAGATTTTCTTAGTCCCTTGATAGCAGCATATGGTGCAGTCATGGGCCTAAACAATATGTTAGTGCGCAATGGCTGGTAATTCATCGGCAAAGAAGTATGAATTTGTGATTTTAATTAATAAATTGAGGATGACTATGTTAAGTTTTACACTTAATGTTAGTCTGATTTCCTCTTGTTCGTAACAACTTTGTTATGACCGAGGAGAAATCTAGGAGAGGGGTGGCTGGCTATGAAGGGGTATGAGGAGGCCAGTTTTTTTTTATTTTTTCTATTGTATTATACACATGTCTATGCTCATATTCCTTTTCTGTTTCTAAGTAATGTGTGTCACTATCAGTTATTGTGTATTTCTGTTATATTTAAGGATTTAGATATAAGGTATGAGAAGTAAGAGGATAAGCTAGGAGAGGAGGAGTGTGAGTCAATTAAGAGAGAAGTATGTGGAGGGTGAGAAGGTGGTGAATTAAAGAGGTTAGAGGATAATGAGGAGATGGAATAGGGCAATGAGAGGATATGGAGGTAGTGAAGGCAGAGCATAAAAGCGGAGGACATTAGGGTTGAGGATAAGAGAGTGTTATGTATAGGCTGTTAGAGGGGATCAGGAAGTCTGTGGATGAAAGAGGTGGAAATGAAGGATGAGAGAGGAGGACAGTATTTATTGTTAAGTAGCTTTTGTTAATCATTGGGTACATGTATCAAGAATGGTATATCCATATGCCAGTCTTGATCTCTTTGCACTGGTGTGAGATATTCCAAATTTATTAAGAAGTAGATGACTCTTAATAAATTAGGTGCATCTCCATCCAACCATGTGTCACAACATGAAGTCTGCGTTAGCCAGGGACTAACGCAACTTTAGCTATAACTTCTGCCATTTTTTGGCAAAAGTTATGGAAAGTCTTTCAGGCGGCGCAAAGCTGTGCCCCTACTGCTAATCAATGTCCACTCTTTCTTGGCACTTCAAAGAAATGGCAAGAAACTTACATTGTTGCAAATTATTGTGCACATGTGGGATTCCCCATACTTTGCGACTTATTTACACAATAACAATGGTGTAATTAGCTTAATAAATATCCTCCAATGACTTTTCAGTTTTAATATAGGTACTAAGAAGTAAGTATGCAATACAATGTCATTTACTATTAGAAATTGTTTAAGATTTGTTATGTTGTCAATATAGGCATGTGTATAAAATGATTAGAAATAAAAAAAAATATGAGGCCAGTTTTTATTTATTTTTTCAATTGTATTATACACATGTCTATGCTCATATTCCTTTTCTGTCTCTAAGTAATGTGTGTCACTATCAGTTATTGTGTATTTCTGTTATATTTAAGGATTTAGATATAAGGTATGAGAAGTAAGAGGATAAGCTAGGAGAGGAGGAGTGTGAGTCAATTAAGAGAGAAGTATGTGGAGGGTGAGAAGGTGGTGAATTAAAGAGGTTAGAGGATAATGAGGAGATGGAATAGGGCAATGAGAGGATATGGAGGTAGTGAAGGCAGAGCATAAAAGCGGAGGACATTAGGGTTGAGGATAAGAGAGTGTTATGTATAGGCTGTTAGAGGGGATCAGGAAGTCTGTGGATGAAAGAGGTGGAAATGAAGGATGAGAGAGGAGGACAGTATTTATTGTTAAGTAGCTTTTGTTAATCATTGGGTACATGTATCAAGAATGGTATATCCATATGCCAGTCTTGATCTCTTTGCACTGGTGTGAGATATTCCAAATTTATTAAGAAGTAGATGACTCTTAATAAATTAGGTGCATCTCCATCCAACCATGTGTCACAACATGAAGTCTGCGTTAGCCAGGGACTAACGCAACTTTAGCTATAACTTCTGCCATTTTTTGGCAAAAGTTATGGAAAGTCTTTCAGGCTGCGCAAAGCTGTGCCCCTACTGCTAATCAATGTCCACTCTTTCTTGGCACTTCAAAGAAATGGCAAGAAACTTACATTGTTGCAAATTATTGTGCACATATGGGATTCCCCATACTTTGCGACTTATTTACACAATAACAATGGTGTAATTAGCTTAATAAATATCCTCCAATGACTTTTCAGTTTTAATATAGGTACTAAGAAGTAAGTATGCAATACAATGTCATTTACTATTAGAAATTGTTTAAGATTTGTTATGTTGTCAATATAGGCATGTGTATAAAATGATTAGAAATAAAAAAAAATACATTTCACTTATAAGTAATAGATTTTCTTAGTCCCTTGATAGCAGCATATGGTGCAGTCATGGGCCTAAACAATATGTTAGTGCGCAATGGCTGGTAATTCATCGGCAAAGAAGTATGAATTTGTGATTTTAATTAATAAATTGAGGATGACTATGTTAAGTTTTACACTTAATGTTAGTCTGATTTCCTCTTGTTCGTAACAACTTTGTTATGACCGAGGAGAAATCTAGGAGAGGGGTGGCTGGCTATGAAGGGGTATGAGGAGGCCAGTTTTTTTTTATTTTTTCAATTGTATTATACACATGTCTATGCTCATATTCCTTTTCTGTCTCTAAGTAATGTGTGTCACTATCAGTTATTGTGTATTTCTGTTATATTTAAGGATTTAGATATAAGGTATGAGAAGTAAGAGGATAAGCTAGGAGAGGAGGAGTGTGAGTCAATTAAGAGAGAAGTATGTGGAGGGTGAGAAGGTGGTGAATTAAAGAGGTTAGAGGATAATGAGGAGATGGAATAGGGCAATGAGAGGATATGGAGGTAGTGAAGGCAGAGCATAAAAGCGGAGGACATTAGGGTTGAGGATAAGAGAGTGTTATGTATAGGCTGTTAGAGGGGATCAGGAAGTCTGTGGATGAAAGAGGTGGAAATGAAGGATGAGAGAGGAGGACAGTATTTATTGTTAAGTAGCTTTTGTTAATCATTGGGTACATGTATCAAGAATGGTATATCCATATGCCAGTCTTGATCTCTTTGCACTGGTGTGAGATATTCCAAATTTATTAAGAAGTAGATGACTCTTAATAAATTAGGTGCATCTCCATCCAACCATGTGTCACAAAATGAAGTCTGCGTTAGCCAGGGACTAACGCAACTTTAGCTATAACTTCTGCCATTTTTTGACAAAAGTTATGGAAAGTCTTTCAGGCGGCGCAAAGCTGTGCCCCTACTGCTAATCAATGTCCACTCTTTCTTGGCACTTCAAAGAAATGGCAAGAAACTTACATTGTTGCAAATTATTGTGCACATATGGGATTCCCCATACTTTGCGACTTATTTACACAATAACAATGGTGTAATTAGCTTAATAAATATCCTCCAATGACTTTTCAGTTTTAATATAGGTTCTAAGAAGTAAGTATGCAATACAATGTCATTTACTATTAGAAATTGTTTAAGATTTGTTATGTTGTCAATATAGGCATGTGTATAAAATGATTAGAAATAAAAAAAAATATGAGGCCAGTTTTTATTTATTTTTTCAATTGTATTATACACATGTCTATGCTCATATTCCTTTTCTGTCTCTAAGTAATGTGTGTCACTATCAGTTATTGTGTATTTCTGTTATATTTAAGGATTTAGATATAAGGTATGAGAAGTAAGAGGATAAGCTAGGAGAGGAGAAGTGTGAGTCAATTAAGAGAGAAGTATGTGGAGGGTGAGAAGGTGGTAAATTAAAGAGGTTAGAGGATAATAAGGAGATGGAATAGGGCAATGAGAGGATATGGAGGTAGTGAAGGCAGAGCATAAAAGCGGAGGACATTAGGGTTGAGGATAAGAGAGTGTTATGTATAGGCTGTTAGAGGGGATCAGGAAGTCTGTGGATGAAAGAGGTGGAAATGAAGGATGAGAGAGGAGGACAGTATTTATTGTTAAGTAGCTTTTGTTAATCATTGGGTACATGTATCAAGAATGGTATATCCATATGCCAGTCTTGATCTCTTTGCACTGGTGTGAGATATTCCAAATTTATTAAGAAGTAGATGACTCTTAATAAATTAGGTGCATCTCCATCCAACCATGTGTCACAACATGAAGTCTGCGTTAGCCAGGGACTAACGCAACTTTAGCTATAACTTCTGCCATTTTTTGGCAAAAGTTATGGAAAGTCTTTCAGGCGGCGCAAAGCTGTGCCCCTACTGCTAATCAATGTCCACTCTTTCTTGGCACTTCAAAGAAATGGCAAGAAACTTACATTGTTGCAAATTATTGTGCACATATGGGATTCCCCATACTTTGCGACTTATTTACACAATAACAATGGTGTAATTAGCTTAATAAATATCCTCCAATGACTTTTCAGTTTTAATATAGGTACTAAGAAGTAAGTATGCAATACAATGTCATTTACTATTAGAAATTGTTTAAGATTTGTTATGTTGTCAATATAGGCATGTGTATAAAATGATTAGAAATTTTAAAAAAATACATTTCACTTATAAGTAATAGATTTTCTTAGTCCCTTGATAGCAGCATATGGTGCAGTCATGGGCCTAAACAATATGTTAGTGCGCAATGGCTGGTAATTCATCGGCAAAGAAGTATGAATTTGTGATTTTAATTAATAAATTGAGGATGACTATGTTAAGTTTTACACTTAATGTTAGTCTGATTTCCTCTTGTTCGTAACAACTTTGTTATGACCGAGGAGAAATCTAGGAGAGGGGTGGCTGGCTATGAAGGGGTATGAGGAGGCCAGTTTTTTTTTATTTTTTCAATTGTATTATACACATGTCTATGCTCATATTCCTTTTCTGTCTCTAAGTAATGTGTGTCACTATCAGTTATTGTGTATTTCTGTTATATTTAAGGATTTAGATATAAGGTATGAGAAGTAAGAGGATAAGCTAGGAGAGGAGGAGTGTGAGTCAATTAAGAGAGAAGTATGTGGAGGGTGAGAAGGTGGTGAATTAAAGAGGTTAGAGGATAATGAGGAGATGGAATAGGGCAATGAGAGGATATGGAGGTAGTGAAGGCAGAGCATAAAAGCGGAGGACATTAGGGTTGAGGATAAGAGAGTGTTATGTATAGGCTGTTAGAGGGGATCAGGAAGTCTGTGGATGAAAGAGGTGGAAATGAAGGATGAGAGAGGAGGACAGTATTTATTGTTAAGTAGCTTTTGTTAATCATTGGGTACATGTATCAAGAATGGTATATCCATATGCCAGTCTTGATCTCTTTGCACTGGTGTGAGATATTCCAAATTTATTAAGAAGTAGATGACTCTTAATAAATTAGGTGCATCTCCATCCAACCATGTGTCACAAAATGAAGTCTGCGTTAGCCAGGGACTAACGCAACTTTAGCTATAACTTCTGCCATTTTTTGACAAAAGTTATGGAAAGTCTTTCAGGCGGCGCAAAGCTGTGCCCCTACTGCTAATCAATGTCCACTCTTTCTTGGCACTTCAAAGAAATGGCAAGAAACTTACATTGTTGCAAATTATTGTGCACATGTGGGATTCCCCATACTTTGCGACTTATTTACACAATAACAATGGTGTAATTAGCTTAATAAATATCCTCCAATGACTTTTCAGTTTTAATATAGGTACTAAGAAGTAAGTATGCAATACAATGTCATTTACTATTAGAAATTGTTTAAGATTTGTTATGTTGTCAATATAGGCATGTGTATAAAATGATTAGAAATAAAAAAAAATATGAGGCCAGTTTTTATTTATTTTTTCAATTGTATTATACACATGTCTATGCTCATATTCCTTTTCTGTCTCTAAGTAATGTGTGTCACTATCAGTTATTGTGTATTTCTGTTATATTTAAGGATTTAGATATAAGGTATGAGAAGTAAGAGGATAAGCTAGGAGAGGAGGAGTGTGAGTCAATTAAGAGAGAAGTATGTGGAGGGTGAGAAGGTGGTGAATTAAAGAGGTTAGAGGATAATGAGGAGATGGAATAGGGCAATGAGAGGATATGGAGGTAGTGAAGGCAGAGCATAAAAGCGGAGGACATTAGGGTTGAGGATAAGAGAGTGTTATGTATAGGCTGTTAGAGGGGATCAGGAAGTCTGTGGATGAAAGAGGTGGAAATGAAGGATGAGAGAGGAGGACAGTATTTATTGTTAAGTAGCTTTTGTTAATCATTGGGTACATGTATCAAGAATGGTATATCCATATGCCAGTCTTGATCTCTTTGCACTGGTGTGAGATATTCCAAATTTATTAAGAAGTAGATGACTCTTAATAAATTAGGTGCATCTCCATCCAACCATGTGTCACAACATGAAGTCTGCGTTAGCCAGGGACTAACGCAACTTTAGCTATAACTTCTGCCATTTTTTGGCAAAAGTTATGGAAAGTCTTTCAGGCGGCGCAAAGCTGTGCCCCTACTGCTAATCAATGTCCACTCTTTCTTGGCACTTCAAAGAAATGGCAAGAAACTTACATTGTTGCAAATTATTGTGCACATATGGGATTCCCCATACTTTGCGACTTATTTACACAATAACAATGGTGTAATTAGCTTAATAAATATCCTCCAATGACTTTTCAGTTTTAATATAGGTACTAAGAAGTAAGTATGCAATACAATGTCATTTACTATTAGAAATTGTTTAAGATTTGTTATGTTGTCAATATAGGCATGTGTATAAAATGATTAGAAATAAAAAAAAATACATTTCACTTATAAGTAATAGATTTTCTTAGTCCCTTGATAGCAGCATATGGTGCAGTCATGGGCCTAAACAATATGTTAGTGCGCAATGGCTGGTAATTCATCGGCAAAGAAGTATGAATTTGTGATTTTAATTAATAAATTGAGGATGACTATGTTAAGTTTTACACTTAATGTTAGTCTGATTTCCTCTTGTTCGTAACAACTTTGTTATGACCGAGGAGAAATCTAGGAGAGGGGTGGCTGGCTATGAAGGGGTATGAGGAGGCCAGTTTTTTTTAATTTTTTCAATTGTATTATACACATGTCTATGCTCATATTCCTTTTCTGTCTCTAAGTAATGTGTGTCACTATCAGTTATTGTGTATTTCTGTTATATTTAAGGATTTAGATATAAGGTATGAGAAGTAAGAGGATAAGCTAGGAGAGGAGGAGTGTGAGTCAATTAAGAGAGAAGTATGTGGAGGGTGAGAAGGTGGTGAATTAAAGAGGTTAGAGGATAATGAGGAGATGGAATAGGGCAATGAGAGGATATGGAGGTAGTGAAGGCAGAGCATAAAAGCGGAGGACATTAGGGTTGAGGATAAGAGAGTGTTATGTATAGGCTGTTAGAGGGGATCAGGAAGTCTGTGGATGAAAGAGGTGGAAATGAAGGATGAGAGAGGAGGACAGTATTTATTGTTAAGTAGCTTTTGTTAATCATTGGGTACATGTATCAAGAATGGTATATCCATATGCCAGTCTTGATCTCTCTGTACTGGTGTGAGATATTCCTAATTTATTAAGAAGTAGATGACTCTTAATAAATTAGGTGCATCTCCATCCAACCATGTGTCACAACATGAAGTCTGCGTTAGCCAGGGACTAACGCAACTTTAGCTATAACTTCTGCCATTTTTTGGCAAAATTTATGGAAAATCTTTCAGGCGGCACAAAGCTGTGCCCCTCCTGCTAATCAATGTCCACTCTTTCTTGGCACTTCAGAGAAATGCCAAGAAACTTACACTGTTGCAAATTATTGTGCACATATGGGCTGCCCTTTACTTTGCGACTTATTTACACAATAACAATGGTGTAATTAGCTTAATAAATATCCTCCAATTACTTTTCAGTTTTAATATAGGTACTAAGAAGTAAGTATGCAATACAAGGTCATCTATGATAAGAAATGGTTTAAGATTTGTTATCTTGTCAATGTTAGGCACGTATATAAAATGATAAGAAAAAAAATAATACATTTTACTTATTAGTAATAGATTATCTTAGTCCCTTGATAGCAGCATACGATGCAGTGCAGTCATTGGCCTAAACAATATTTTAGTGCACAATGGCTGGTTATTCATCTGCAAAGAAGTACGAATTTGTGATTTTAATTAATAAATTGAGGATGACTATGTTAAGTTTTAAACTTAATGTTATAAATCACAGAAAAAATGCACCAAACGGATATGCCACTGACTATACTAGCTAGTCATACAAGCAGATATTAAAAGCTGAGACTTTTGCCAATATATTCCTGTCAGGAACACATCGGAGCCCATCATGCACCACGTCACTGTCTCTCAGCATGGCAAGGGTCCTACCACTACGCTAACCATGGTGTGAACACGGTCTGAAGGTGATGAAATCCAGCTCACAGCCAAGCTTCCACACAACCGCATAGCAGGACAACTAATGCAATGTGAATAAAGCAAGACTGTAAGCCACACCCATATCAGACCGTGTGATGGAGGCTACCAGGTGCAAAAGAATGTTTAAATGCCAGGTAAAGGCATATTCAATACATATAAAACAAATTCACAGAAATATAGTGGCAAATATGGGGAACTGCTCAAACCCTAAACACTGTAGCGTGTTTCTCATTGGGGGAGCAGTCCCACCGCATGTGGACCGCAGCAAACGACCATCCCCAGCAAAAAATGCGTACAATGGAGGATGCCGGCGCGGTCCACATGCACCACAAAGGCATCCTACACAAAACGGAGCATTGTGCGGATGAAAATATAATTATATAAATCACAAGAAAAAATGCACCAAACGGATATGCCACTGACTATACTAGCTAATCATACAGGCAGATATTAAAAGCTGAGACTTTTGCCAATATATTCCTGTCAGGAACACATCGGAGCCCATCATGCGCCACTATATTTCTGTGATTTTGTTTTATATGTATTGAATGTGCCTTTACCTGGCATTTAAACATTCTTTTGCACCTGGTAGCCTCCATCACACGGTCTGATATGGGTGTGGCTTACAGTTCACACCATGGTTAGCGTAGTGGTAGGACCCTTGCCACGCTGAGAGACCGTGCCGTGGTGTATGATGGGCTCCGATGTGTTCCTGACAGGAATATATTGCCAAAAGTCTCAGCTTTTAATATCTGCTTGTATGACTAGCTAGTATAGTCAGTGGCATATCCATTTGGTGCATTTTTTTCTGTGATTTATATAATTATAGTTTCATCCGCACAATGCTCCGTTTTGTGTAGGATGCCTTTGTGGTGCATGTGGACCGCGCCGGCATCCTCCATTGTACGCATTTTTTGCTGGGGATGGTAGTTTTCTGCGGTCCACATGTGGTGGGACTGCTCCCCCAATGAGAAACACGCTACAGTGTTTGGGGTTTGAGCAGTTCCCCCATATTTGCCACTATTAGGGATGAGCGAACCCGAACTGTATAGTTTTGGGGTGTTTGTGACACGGACCCGAACCAGAACATTTACGTAAAAGTTCGGGTTCGGTGTTTGGCGCTTTCTTGGCGTTTTTGAAAGGCGGCAAAGCATCCAATCAACAAGCTTCATACTACTTGCCCCAAGGGGCCATCACAGCCATGCCTATTATTGTCATGACTGTGATTGGCCAGTGCAGCATGTGACCCAGCCTCTATTTAAGCTGGAGTCACCTAGCGCCGCACGTCACTCTTCTCTGATCAGTGTAGGGAGAGGATGCAGCTGCTGTTAGGGGCGAGATTAGGCAGGGATTAACTCAGCAAAAACACTTAATGAAGTGATCGATCTACAGCTGTGAATCATTCAACTTCTGCTAGTTAATTGCTCACTGTTTTTAGGCTGCCCAGAGCGTTTTTCTGTCACTTTTTTCTGGGGTGATCGGCGGCCATTTTGTGTCTTGTGGTGCGCCAGCACAAGCTGCTACCAAGTCCATTTAACCATCAATAGTAAGTTGTTTTTTTTGCTATATCCTACATCAGGGGCTTATCTGTGCTTATTGTCACCCCTAGAAACTCAGGATAGAATTTTCTATATTTTATTGAGGGGTGAAATTCACTTGCAAAAATAGCAATCCCCTAAATCTGGTGTTCCAGCTGTGGCTAGCCAAGTGTAATACTGTCTGCTGTCTGGCAAAGGATATATTTTTTTCTGGGGTGAAATTCTATTGCCAAAATAGCAATACCCTAAATCTGGTGTTCCAGCTGTGGCAGGACAAGTTTTATAGTGTCCGTCAAAGCATAATTTTTGTTCTGGCTTGAAATTCAATTCCCAAAATAGCAATACCCTAAATCAATGGTTTCTGCTGTTGCAGGCCAAGTGTAAATCTGTCCGTAAAAGGGGATATCACACTCAGCGTGCATCTCCAAGTGTATTTTTTTACGTAAAAGGGTATATTACACAAAATGTTAAATTACAATTGCTGATAGCATAAGCCTTTAAATTTGCACGCACTAGTGTGCATCTCATAGTGTATTTCTGTCCGTAAAAGGGTATATTACATTCAAGGTGCAAATTCAAGTGCTGATAGGGTCATCCTCAATAACTTCACACGCTACCGTGCATCTCCAAGTGTAATTCTGTCCGTAAAAGGAAACCTTTCATCCAGGGCCTAAATACTAGGCCTACAATTTATATTCAGCTAAAATCTGTGGTTATTGCTGTGCTTGTATTAGTGTAATACGGTACATAAATAGATAGCCAGATAGTGTTAGGTGCCTGTAAAAAAAAGGCCTGAATTTGAATTCAATACATTGGGCCAAATATTTTTTTTTCGTGGTGAACGGTAACAATGAGGAAAACATCTAGTAAGGGACACGGACATGGTCGTGGTGGTGTTAGTGGACCCTCTGGTGCTGGGAGAGGACGTGGCCGTTCTGCCACAGCCACACGTCCTAGTGAGCCAAATACCTCAGGTCCCAGTAGCCGCCAGAATTTACAGCGATATTTGGTGGGGCCCAATGCCGTTCTAAGGATGGTAAGGCCTGAGCAGGTACAGGCATTAGTCAATTGGGTGGCCGACAGTGGATCCAGCACGTTCACATTATCTTCCACCCAGTCTTCTGCAGAAAGCGCCTGAAAACCAAGCCCATCAGTCTGTCACATCACCCCATGCATATCAGGGAAACTGTCTGAGCCTCAAGTTATGCAGCAGTCTCTTATGCTGTTTGAAGTCTCTGCTGGCAGGGTTTCCCAAGGGCATCCACCTAGCCCTTCCCCAGCGGTGGAAGACATAGAATGCACTGACGCACAACCACTTATGTTTCCTGATGATGGGGACATGGGAATACCACCTCAGCACGTCTATGATGATGACGAAACACAGGTGCCAACTGCTGCGTCTTTCTGCAGTGTGCAGACTGAACAGGAGGTCAGGGAGGAAGACTCGGTGGAAGACGATGCAGGGTACGATGAGGTCCTAGACCACACATGGAATGAAGGTCGTGCCACTGACTTTCAGAGTTCAAAGGAAGAGGCAGTGGTGAGACCGAGCCAACAGCGTAGCAAAAGAGGGAGCAGTGGGCAAAAGCAGAACACCCGCTGCCAAGAGAGTTCGCCTGCTACTGGCCACCGCCACCTGGGACTGAGCACCCCAAAGGCAGCTTCAAGGATTTCCCTGGCGTGGCAGTTCTTCAAACAATGTGCTGACGACAAGACCCGAGTGGTTTGCACGCTGTGCCATCAGAGCCTGAAGCGAGGCATTAACGTTCTGAACCTCAGCACAACCTGCATGACCAGGCATCTGCATGCAAAGCATGAACTGCAGTGGAGTAAACACCTTAAAAACAAGGAACTCACTCAGGCTCCCCCTGCTACCTCTTCTGCTGCTGCCTCTGCCTCTTCCTCCGCCTCTAGAGGAACGTTGGCACCTGCCGCCCAGCAAGCAGAGGATGTACCACCAACACCACCACCTCCGTCACCAAGCATCTCCACCATGTCACACGGCAGCGTTCAGCTCTCCATCTCACAAACATTTGAGAGAAAGCGTAAATTCCCACCTAGCCACCCTCGATCCCTGGCCCTGAATGCCAGCATTTCTAAACTACTGGCCTATGAAATGCTGTCATTCAGGCTGGTGGACACAGACAGCTTCAAACAGCTCATGTCGCTTGCTGTACCACAGTATGTTGTTCCCAGCCACCACTACTTCTCCAAGAGAGCCGTGCCTTCCCTGCACAACCAAGTATCCAATAAAATCAAGTGTGCACTGCGCAATGCCATCTGTGGCAAGGTCCACCTAACCACAGATACGTGGACCAATAAGCACGGCCAGGGACGCTATATCTCCCTTACTGCACACTGGGTAAATGTAGTGGCGGCTGGGACCCAGGCGAAGAGCTCTTTGGCGCACGTCCTTCCGCCACCAAGGATCGCAGGGCAACAATCTTTGCCTCCTGTAGCCTCCTCCTCCTACTCGGCTTCCTCCTCCTCTTCTTCCACCTGCTCATCCAGTCAGCCACACACCTTCACCACCAACTTCTGCACAGCCCGGGGTAAACGTCAGCAGGCCATTCTGAAACTCATATGTTTGGGGGACAGGCCCCACACCACGCAGGAGTTGTGGCAGAGTATTGAACAACAGACCGATGAGTGATTGCTGCCGATGAGCCTCAAGCCCAGCCTGGTGGTGTGCGATAATGGGCGAAATCTCGGCCTTCCCGCTCACCGCCTCATATGCGACGTGCCCACCGGGTGGAACTCCACCTTGCACATGCTGGACAGATTGTGCGAGCAGCAGCAGGCCATAGTGGAGTTTCAGCTGCAGCACGCACGGGTCAGTCGCACTGCGGAACAGCACCACTTTACCACCAATGACTGGGCCTCCATGCGAGACCTGTGTGCCCTGTTGCGCTGTTTCGAGTACTCCACCAACATGGCCAGTGGCGATGACGCCGTTATCAGCGTTACAATACCACTTCTATGTCTCCTTGAGAAAACACTTAGGGCGATGATGGAAGAGGAGGTGGCCCAGGAGGAGGAGGAGGAAGAGGGGTCATTTTTAGCACTTTCAGGCCAGTCTCTTAGAAGTGACTCAGAGGGAGGTTTTTTGCAACAGCAGAGGCCAGGTACAAATGTGGCCAGACAGGGCCCACTACTGGAGGACGAGGATGAGGAGGAGGTGGAGGAGGATGAGGATGAAGCATGTTCACAGCAGGGTGGCACCCAACTCAGCTCGGGCCCATCACTGGTGCGTGGCTGGGGGGAAACGACGATACGCCTCCCACAGAGGACAGCTTGTCCTTACCTCTGGGCAGCCTGGCACACATGAGCAACCACATGCTGCAGTGCCTGCGCAACGACAGCAGAGTTGCCCACATTTTAACGTGTGCGGACTACTGGGTTGCCACCCTGCTGGATCCTCGGTACAAAGACAATGGGCCCACCTTACTTCCTGCAGTGTAGCGTGATTGGAAGATGCGCGAGTAGAAGCGCTACTGAGAACATTCCCAAATGTCACAGGGGAACAAGTGGAAGCCCAAGGCGAAGGCAGAGGAGGAGCAAGAGGTCGCCAACGCAGCTGTGTCACGGCCAGCTCCTCTGAGGGCAGGGTTAGCATGGCAGAGATGTGGAAAAGTTTTGTCACCACGCCACAGCTAACTGCACCACCACCTGATACGGAATGTGTTAGCAGGAGGCAGCATTTCCCTAACATGGTGGAACAGTACATGTGCACACCCCTCCATGTACTGGATGGTTCGGCCCCTTCAACTTCTGGGTCTCCAAATTGTCCACGTGGCCAGAGCTAGCCTTTTATGCCTTGAAGATGCTGGCCTGCCCGGCGGCCAGCATTTTGTCTGAACGTGTATTCAGCACGGCAGGGGTGTCATTACAGACAAACACAGCCGCCTGTCTACAGTCAATGTGGACAAGCTGACGTTCATAAAAATGAACCAGGCATGGATCCCACAGGACCTGTCCATCCCTTGTGCAGATTAGATATTAACTACCTCCCCTTAACAATATATTATTCTATTCCAGGGCACTTCCTCATTCAATACTATTTTTATTTTCATTTTACCATTATATTGCGGGGCAACCCAAAGTTGAATGAACCTCTCCTCTGTCTGGGTGCCGGGGCCTAAAAATATCTGACAGTGGCCTGTTCCAGTGGTGGGTGACATGAAGCCTGATTCTCTGCTATGACATGAAGCCTGATTCTCTGCTATGGGACCTCTCTCCTCTGTCTGGGTGCCGGGGCCTAAATATCTGACAGTGGCCTGTTCCAGTGGTGGGTGACATAAAGCCTGATTCTCTGCTATGGGACCTCTCTCCTCTGTTTGGGTGCCGGGGCCTAAATATCTGACAGTGGCCTGTTCCAGTGGTGGGTGACATGAAGCCTGATTTTCTGCTATGGGACCTCTCTCCAATTGATATTGGTTAATTTTTATTTATTTTCTTTTATTTTAATTCATTTCCCTATCCACATTTGTTTGCAGGGGATTTACCTACATTTTGCTGCCTTTAGCAGCCCTCTAGCCCTTTCCTGGGCTATTTTACAGCCTTTATAGTGCCGAAAAGTTCAGGTCCCCATTGACTTCAATGGGGTTCGGGGAAAAGTTCGGGTCGAGTTCGGATTCCGAACATTTGCGGGAAGTTCGGCCGAACTTCTCGAACCCGAACATCCAGGTGTTCGCTCAACTCTAGCCACTATATTTCTGTGATTTTGTTAAACTTAATGTTAGTCTGATTTCCTCTTGTTCGTAACAACTTTGTTATGACCAAGGAGAAATCTAGGAGACGGATAGCTGTCTTTGAAGGGGTATGAGGAGGCCAGTTTTTTTTTTTTTTCAATTGTATTATACACATGTCTATGCTCATATTACTTTTCTGTCTATAAGTAATGTGTAGAATTTGTTGAATGCGCTGCCTTCTGAGTGCAAAGTTCCAATCCCGGACCTTTCTTTCCAATGCTCAGGTTGTTCCACCTTGTAGCCAAACAATCGGTTACCAGAGGCTAGGTGCACTCACGTACACCTGCACCCTAGAGGGAAGTATTAGTACAAATAGTGAAGTTCCACCAGGTAATATCGCAATCAGCAGGTTTTATTCTACTTACAACAGGTCTAAAATTTCAGTCATAAAAACAAGTCTTTTTCATCACAGATCCACCTGACTCGGGTTTCGCCAGTCTAGCTTCGTCAGGGGCGATGATATTCTACGTCACAGGTGCAGTACTTATTGAGCCATAGTCCCCCTGTGAACATCCAAAAGGAGGAAAAATAGGTATATGTATACTAATGGGCGGCCCGTGGGAGGGACTATGGCTCAATAAGTACTGCACCTGTGAGGCAGAATATCATCACCCCTGACGAAGCTAGACTGGCGAAACCCGGGTCGGGTGGATCTGTGATGAAAAATACTTGTTTTTATGACTGAAATTTTAGACCTGTTGTAAGTAGAATAAAACCTGCTGATTGCGATATTACCTGGTGGAATTTCACTATTTGTACTAATACTTCCCTCTAGGGTGCAGGTGTATGTGAGTGGGAGGGAGGGAATTACAACGGAAAGGAAGTTGGAAACTATGGTGGAGGACCACGGGGGAGACAGCAGGGGTATTATCAACATAATGAACAGTGGCAGGAGAGATATCCGCCGAGAGCATATAATAATTACCAAAACTATGGGTATTCAGGGAGACCATATGATAGGAGAGGACCCAACAAGGGTTATAAGAATCAATATGGACAGACTGGTGGAAGTAAGGAGAACTATAGATTAAACAATGTTGGAGAAAAACCGCAGGATGTGAATACAGGGGCGATAAACCAGAACATTTTCCACACCAAGCGATGAAGGGTACAGAGGGGGGGGGGGGGAAGGAGGATCTGGGATTAGACCCACGAATGATAAGAACACCACAAAAAAGAAACTGGCCAGAGGAAAAAGGGGACAAGGAGGAGGATTGCGACCTGCACCCCAAAAAGATCGGGGAGAATTAACTGGAATATACAACTTGAGTACATATCAATTAACAGATGAGGAAAAAAATGTGTTGGGGAAGCGCCTGAAATTTGCGCCTGTGAAAACACTGAATAAGTTCGAAATGTTTCTAGATGTGCATAGATTTATTCGTAAGCTTAATCTGGCGAAATATATGTTGAACAATGCGAATATTGAACATAAACCGGTGGATCAACAAAATGATGTAATGCATACGGGTCTGAGGGCTATGAGCAGATTCCTCCCTGTAAATAAGAAAAATGATTGTGTGGAGGCTTTCATGAGGGGCTTATTAAGAAGTGTGGAGAATATGGATGATAGGATAAGGGGCCATAACCTCACTAGAGAAGAAAAGAATGCACTGAGGAATTTGGAAACCAATAGCCAGATTGTCATCAAATCGGCTGATAAAGGGGGGGGGGGGGTTGTGATACTAGATAGGTCCAAATATGATGAGGAAATGCATCGACTCCTTTCTGATAGGGAAACGTACCAGGTTTTAAAAAAGGATCCCCTTCCTGAATACAAAAAAAGAGGCGGATGTATTGTTGGATAAAGCCTTTGCAGGAGGCATGATGGATAAAAAAGAACTGGGCTTCTTGAAGGTCGGGCATCCAAGGACACCAGTAATATACCACTTGCCAAAGATCCATAAGCGGCTAGTGGACCCCCTGGGAGGCCGTTCGCTTCGGGGCTCCAATCTTTGACAAGTGGTATCACGGAATATGTCGATTACTTCCTGCAGAGATATGTAGGAAGAACAGCTTCCTATCTTAAAGATACGGGCACAGCCCTGAATATTATAAAGGGGATGGGGAGGGGCACACGGATTTGTGGCTAGCGACCGCAGATGTAACCTCTCTCTATACGGTTATCCCTAAAGATCTGGGAATGGAAGCGATCAGGGTCCATTTGGAGGAGGATGAAGATATGTCACCGTTGCAGGGGGAATTCATCTTGAACTGCCTGGATTGTCTCAGTAAGAACTACTTTTGGTTTGATGGCACTTTTTATCTCCAGCTGACCGGAACGGCGATGGGGGCAAAATGCGCCCCACGTTTCGCTAATTTGTACATGGCTGCTGGGAAAAAATAGCAATAGACCCCATCCTAAAAATATCCCAGGAAGGGGGCACGTTGATATTGTGGAAGCACTTTATCGACGACTGCTTGATTATGTGGAAAGGGGAACGTTGCGGTCTAGAGAAATTTCAGAACAGCTTGAATCAAAATATACATAATCTTAGATTTACATGTGAAATCAGCCCTAGCAGCATCAATTTTCTAGATCTTACCATTTTTCTAGAAGAAGCTCGGCTGGAGACAAAGACTTACTTCAAACCAACAGACGTGAACGGGTACATTGATATGCAGAGCTGCCACTATGCCCCTTGGAAACAGAACATTCCCAAGGGACAATTTATACGTGTCCACCGGAATTGCACTAAGATTGAGGACTATAGGGAACAGAGTGGGTTAATTCAGAAAAGGTTTGAGGAGAAGAGATACGACCCCGAGGTGCTAAATAAGATCAGGAAAGAAGTGGAGGAATGGGATGGGGGGACTAAGAACTCTAAAGAAAAAAAGGGAACAGAGAGAGAGAATAAAATGCTGGACTTAAAATTTTCCTTCCTCACCCAATATAACGCACAGGTAGGACCACTGAAGAACTCCTTGCAGAAAAACTGGTTCATCTTAAAAAAATGACCCAGTGTTGGGGCAGTTCATCCCCGAGCGTCCTAAGGTACTGTATAAAAGAGCACCAAACCTGCGAGATACATTGGTTCATAGCTGTATAGTGAAAAGCAATAAACCAAGTAAGGACCAGTTCACATGGTGCGGTTTCTGTAGTGTCTGCAGGAACCGCACCAAGGACGATAAAAAGAAAAGGAACCAGCAGGAAATTCAGTCGAGAGGAGGGCAGACACATCAGATTAAAGGAGAAATGTCATGCGAGACCATGGGGGTTGTCTACATGCTGGAGTGCCCTTGTGGGCTCCAGTATGTGGGAAGAACCCTTTGCAAATTAAAGACCCGACTGCAGGAGCACATAGGAAATATTAGGAAAGGCAAGGAGGACCATAGTGTTCCACTGCACTTCAAGCTTGTGCATGGTAAGAATCCGGCGGGCTTGAGGTTTAGTGGTCTGGAAAAGGTTGAGAGGAATTGGAGGGGAGGGGACCCTGTCGCCAATATCAATCGCAAGGAGGTCGGCTGGATATAAAGACTGGGGACCTTAAAACCAGCAGGGCTCAATGTAGAGTTCGTTTTAAAACCGTGTCTGGTAGAGTGAATAGAAAGCCAGGGGGTGGATCGTTACCGAGGTGGATTCATGTAGGATAGCGGGAGCCGTTCCCCGCAGTGTGATGTCATCAGGTTGTGTATTGCCGCTGTCCTTGGATGCTCAACTATGAATGAAGCTATTGTAGTGGGATGCTATTGGCTCGAGGTGAGTCATGTGATTTGAGTGTTTGCAACCCCTTGTTTTATGAATGAGAAAGGAGGGAGGTTGATTTTTTGTATTGTATGCTTTGTTCATTGATGTTATTTTGTGATTATATACGCGAATATTTTGAGCCTGATTGGGCTTTGAGTTTTCAGTTTTTTATTGTATTATGTGAACATCCAAAAGGAGGAAAAATAGGTATATGTATACTAATGGGCGGCCTGTGGGAGGGACTATGGCTCAATAAGTACTGCACCTGTGAGGCAGAATATCATCGCCCTTGACGAAGCTAGACTGACGAAACCCGGGTCAGGTGGATCTGTGATGAAAAAGATTTGTTTTTATGACAGAAATTTTAGACCTGTTGTAAGTAGAATAAAACATGCTGATTGCAATATTACCTGGTGGAACTTCACTATTTGTACTAATACTTCCCTCTAGGGTGCAGGTGTATGTGAGTGCACCTAGCCTCTGGTAACCAATTGTTTGGCTACAAGGTGGAACAACCTGAGCATAGGAAAGAAAGGTCTGGGTGTCACGGCGGGGAGTGGCGGAAACCCCCCACCGTGCAGTGTCAAAGGGTAAAGGGGATCAGCCTGGCCAACAGGAGTAATAAGGGAGCAGGTCACCTCCTACCGCGTCCCTAATCCTCTCCCTGACTCCTCACTGTATGAGCGGACCCCGATGGTAGGACGACTCATACTCAGGATTCCTAGAAACCCTAAGTCGCCCTGGTAATCCCTCACTTAGGAGCAGGGGAGAGACAACCTGTTCATCCCAGTCATGGAGGAACAGGAGTCTCTATCTGAGGCCAGGCTGCAAGGAGAAGGGAACACATACAGCTATAGAGATGGCAGGTAATCGAGACTAGTAACACACTTACCTGCCACAGACACACTGACTGGAACCCGTGCACAAGTGCTGATGTCCACACCAACATAAAAGGACACAGCACACACCACAAACCACACAGGAACCCAGGACACCATAGCTGCAATAACGTGAGACACCATAAGAACATCTATGACCACAAGGGTGGCCCTCACTGGACAGATGGCATATGAAGACCAGGAGGATAACTCCAGCATACACCATAGCTGGAGTACCCCTCAGCTTCAGGCATCCAGCTGAGGCTAAATAGCCCAAGCAGCCACACCCACACACACACAAACCCAGTGTTAAAACACTAGGGAGTTAACCCTTCCAACACCAGACAAGGGGAGGAAGCCACTTAAAGGGGAAGTGCACACACAAACATAGGAAAGCTACACGTTGCCGCAGGCAACAACATGCGTGGCAACCATGTCACGGCAATCAACCAGAAGGCCGAGACTGCAACCGCATGCACACACAGCAACAGGTTGCCGCGGGCAACAGCAAGTGTAGCAACAGTGTCACAGCGCACACCATAGGCCGTGACACTACCACCCCTCAAAGCCCCCCCACCAAAAAAAAAAAAGGGGAACTAAACAGAACACCCAAAAAAACAACAGGACAGGGGGGGTAGGGGAAAGTAAGAGAATCAGTGTCAGCGCAAGCGAGTCTCCCCAGAACTGCTGCCAGCCCCTGGAGCCACACACAGGAACCAGGGCGCCAGCCACCAAACAGCCAGGAGAGACCGCACTGATCACTGCGTCCACACTCAGACACGGTTCGCACCAAGTTGCTGCCAGCATGCATCCCCAACCAGCATACACCAAAGCCAGTTCAACAAGGAATGCAGCCAGCCACCACAACACAAGCGACAGAACCACTGAGACATGGACGAGGGGAGACCAAACACAAGTGACGGTTCACACCTACTGCAACCTCAGTTACAGAGAACCGCACTGTTAACAGGGTTCCCCTTTCACCCTTCCTCCGGAGGATAAGCATGTACGCCAGAAAAAGGCAGGCGACACATGCTGGGCCCTCTTCCGAAGTCACCAAGCAAGGAGCCGGTGTGGTCATACTGTCACGACGGGGAGTGGGGGAAACCCAGCACCGTGCGGTGTCAAAGGGAAAAAGGGGATCAGCCTGGCCAAAAGGAGTAATAAGGGAGCAGGTCACCTCCTACTGCGTCCCTAATCCTCTCCCTGACTCCTCACTGTATGAGTGGACCCCGATGGTAGGACGACTCATACTCAGGACTCCTAGAAACCCTAAGTCGCCCTGGTAATCCCTCACTTAGGAGCAGGGGAGAGACAACCTGTTCATCCCAGTAATGGAGGAACAGGAGTCTCTATCTGAGGCCAGGCTGCAAGGAGAGGGGAACACATACAGCTATAGAGATGGCAGGTAAGCGAGACCAGTAACACACTTACCTGCCACAGACACACTGGCTGGAAACCGTGCACAAGTGCTGGTGTCCACACAAACATTAAGGACACAGCACACACCACAAACCACACAGGGACCCAGGACACCCATAGCTTAAGACACCATAAAAACATCTATGACCACAAGGGTGGCCCTCAGTGGACAGATGGCATATGAAGACCAGGAGGATAACTCCAGCATACACCATAGCTGGAGTACCCCTCAGCTTCAGGCATCCAGCAGAGGCTAAATAGCCCAAGCAGCCACACCCACATACACACAAACCCAGTGTTAAAACACTAGGAAGGGAGTTAACCCTTCCAACACCAGACAAGGGGAGGAAGCCACTTAAAGGGGAAGTGCACACACAAACATAGGAAAGCTACACGTTGCCGCAGGCAACAACATGCGTGGCAACCATGTCACGGCAATCAACCAGAAGGCCGAGACACTGCCACCGCATGCACACACAGCAACACGTTGCCGCGGGCAACAGCAAGTGTAGCAACAGTGTCACAGCGCACACCATAGGCCGTGACACTGGGATTGGAACTTTGCACTCAGAAGGCAGCGCGATCAACAAATTCTGGACATTTTTACTGTGAAGCGATCTATACTCACGTCGCTTGGTGGATCTGCAGCGCTGATAAGTACACCAAAAATTGGAGACTGTTCTCTTTTTTAATTTAGGGGCCGAACCATCAGTCAGTACGTGGAGGGGTGTGCACATTTACTGTTCCACCATGTTAGTGAAATGTTACCTCCTGCTAACACGTTCCGTATCAGGTGGTGGTGCAGTTAGCTGTGGCGTGTTGATAAAACTTTTCCACATCTCTGCCATGCTAACCCTGCCCTCAGAGGAGCTGGCCGTGACACAGCTGCGTTGGCAACCTCTTGCTCCTCCTCTGCCTTGGGCTTCCACTTGTTCCCCTGTGACATTTGGGAATGCTCTCAGTAGCGCGTCTACCAATGTGCGCTTGTACTCGCGCATCTTCCTATCACGCTCCAGTGTAGGAAGTAAGGTGGGCACATTGTCTTTGTACCGGGGATCCAGCAGGGTGGCAACCCAGTAGTCTGCACACGTTAAAATGTGGGCAACTCTGCTGTCGTTGCGCAGGCACTGCAGCATGTAGTCGCTCATGTGTGCCAGGCTGCCCAGAGGTAAGGACAAGCTGTCCTCTGTGGGAGGCGTATCGTCATCGTCCTGCGTTTCCCCCCAGCCACGCACCAGTGATGGGCCCGAGCTGCGTTGGGTGCCACCCCGCTGTGAACATGCTTCATCCTCATCCTCCTCCACCTCATCCTCGTCCTCCAGTAGTGGGCCCTGTCTGGCCACATTTGTACCTGGCCTCTGCTGTTGCAAAAAACCTCCATCTGAGTCACTTCTAAGAGACTGGCCTGAAAGTGCTAAAAATGACCCCTCTTCCTCCTCCTCCTCCTCCTGGGCCACCTCCTCTTCCATCATCGCCCTAAGTGTTTTCTCAAGGAGACATAGAAGTGGTATTGTAACGCTGATAACGGCGTCATCGCCACTGGCCATGGTGGTGGAGTACTCGAAACAGCGCAACAGGGCACACAGGTCTCGCATGGAGGCCCAGTCATTGGTGGTGAAGTGGTGCTGTTCCGCAGTGCGACTGACCCGTGCGTGCTGCAGCTGAAACTCCACTATGGCCTGCTGCTGCTCGCACAGTCTGTCCAGCATATGCAAGGTGGAGTTCCACCCTGGTGGGCACGTCGCATATGAGGCGGTGAGCGGCAAGGCCGAAGTTACGCTGTAGCGCAGACAGGCGAGCAGCGGCAGGATGTGAACGCCGGAAGCGCGCACAGATGGCCCGCACTTTATGCAGCAGCTCTGACATGTCGGGGTAGTTGTGAATAAACTTCTGCACCACCAAATTCAGCACATGCGCCAGGCAAGGGATGTGCATCAAACCGGCTAGTCCCAGAGCTGCAACGAGATTTCGCCCATTATCGCACACCACCAGGCCAGGCTTGAGGCTCACCGGCAGCAACCACTTATCGGTCTGTTGTTCTATACCCCACCACAACTCCTGAGCGGTGTGGGGCCTGTCCCCCAAACATATGAGTTTCAGAATGGCCTGCTGACGTTTACCCCGGGCTGTGCTGAAGTTGGTGGTGAAGGTGTGTGGCTGACTGGATGAGCAGGTGGAAGAAGAGGAGGAGGAAGCCGAGTAGGAGGAGGAGGCAACAGGAGGCAAAGAATGTTGCCCTGCGATCCTTGGCGGCGGAAGGATGTGCGCCAAACAGCTCTTCGCCTGGGGCCCAGCCACCACTACATTTACCCAATGTGCAGTTAGGGAGATATAGCGTCCCTGGCCGTGCTTACTGGTCCACGTATCTATGGTTAGGTGGACCTTGCCACAGATGGCGTTGCGCAGTGCACACTTGATTTTATCGGATACTTGGTTGTGCAGGGAAGGCACGGCTCTCTTGGAGAAGTAGTGGCGGATGGGAACAACATACTGTGGGACAGCAAGCGACATGAGCTGTTTGAAGCTGTCTGTGTCCACCAGCCTGAATGACAGCATTTCATAGGCCAGTAGTTTAGAAATGCTGGCATTCAGGGCCAGGGATCGAGGGTGGCTAGGTGGGAATTTATGCTTTCTCTCAAATGTTTGTGAGATGGAGAGCTGAACGCTGCTGTGTGACATGGTTGAGATGCTTGGTGACGGAGGTGGTGGTGGTGTTGGTGGTACATCCTCTGTTTGCTGGGCGGCAGGTGCCAACATTCCTCCAGAGGCGGAGGAAGAGGCCGAGGCGGCAGCAGCAGAAGAGGTAGCAGGGGGAGCCTGAGTGAGTTCCTTGTTTTTAAGGTGTTTACTCCACTGCAGTTCATGCTTTGCATGCAGGTGCCTGGTCATGCAGGTTGTGCTAAGGTTCAGAACGTTAATGCCTCGCTTCAGGCTCTGATGGCACAGCGTGCAAACCACTCAGGTCTTGTCGTCAGCACATTGTTTGAAGAAGTGCCATGCCAGGGAACTCCTTGAAGCTGCCTTTGAGGTGCTCGGTCCCAGATGGCGGCGGTCAGTTACAGGCGGAGTCTCTTGGTGGCGGGTGTTCTGCTTTTGCCCACTGCTCCCTCTTTTGCTACGCTGTTGGCTCGGTCTCACCACTGCCTCTTCCTCCGAACTGTGAAAGTCAGTGGCATGACCTTCATTCCATGTGGGATCTAGGACCTCATCGTCCCCTGCATCGTCTTCATCCCTGACCTCCTGTTCAGTCTGCACACTGCAGAAGGACACAGCAGTTGGCACCTGTGTTTCGTCATTATCAGAGACGTGCTGAGGTGGTATTCCCATGTCCTCATCATCAGGAAACATAAGTGGTTGTGCGTCAGTGCATTCTATGTCTTCCACCGCTGGGGAAGGGCTAGGTGGATGCCCTTGGGAAACCCTGCCAGCAGAGTCTTCAAACAGCATAAGAGACTGCTGCATAACTTGAGGCTCAGACAGTTTCCCTGATATGCATGGGGGTGATGTGACAGACTGATGGGCTTGGTTTTCAGGCGCTTTCTGCAGAAGACTGGGTGGAAGATAATGTGAACGTGCTGGATCCACTGTCGGCCACCCAATTGACTAATGGCCATACCTGCTCAGGCCTTACCATCCTTAGAACGGCATTGGGCCCCACCAAATATCGCTGTAAATTCTGCTGGCTACTGGGACCTGAGGTAGTTGGTTCACTAGGACGTGTGGCTGTGGCAGAACGGCCACGTCCTCTCCCATCACCAGAGGGTCCACTAACACCACCACGACCATTTCTGCGTCCGCGTCCCTTACTAGATGTTTTCCTCATTGTTACCGTTCACCACAATAAGAAAAAAATTATTTGGCCCAATGTATTGAATTCAAATTCAGGCCTTTTTTTACAGGCACCTAACACTATCTGGCTATCTTTTTAGGCACCGTATTACACTAATACAGGCACGTGTGTGTGAAGTAATTGAGAATGACCCTATCCGCACCTTCAATCTAATATACCCTTTTATGGATAGATTTAAAGTAGGCCTGATACAGCAGAAACCACTGATTTAGGGAATTGCTAAGTTGGGAATTGTATTCAACCCAGAACAAAAACTGTGCTTTGGCGGACACTAAATAAATTGACCAGCCTCAGCAATAAACATAGATTTAGCTGAATATAAATTTGAGGCCTATTATTTAGGCGCTGGGTGACAGGTATACGTTTACGGACAGAATTATTTAAACTTGGAAATGCACGGTAGCATGTGAAGTTATTGAGGATGACACTATCCGCACCTTCAATCTAATATACCCTTTTATGGATCGATTTAAACTTGGCCTGATAGTAATTCCCTAAATTTGTGGTTTCTGCTCTAAGTTGGGAATTGTATTTCAACCCAGAACAAAAACTGTGCTTTGGCAGACACTAAATAGATTGACCAGCCACAGCAGTATCAACAGATTTAGCTGAAAATAAATTTGAGGCCTATTATTTAGGCGCTGGGTGACAGGTATACGTTTACGGACAGAATTAGACTTGGAAATGCACGGTAGCGTGTGTGTGAAGTTATTGAGAATGACCCTATCTGCACCTTCAATCTAATATACCCTTTTATGGATAGATTTAAAGTAGGCCTGATACAGCAGAAACCACTGATTTAGGGAATTGCTAAGTTGGGAATTGTATTCAACCCAGAAAAAAAACTGTGCTTTGTCGGACACTAAATAAATTGACCAGCCTCAGCAATAAACATAGATTTAGCTGAATATAAATTTTAGGCCAATTATTTAGGCGCTGGGTGACAGGTATACGTTTACGGACAGAATTATTTAAACTTGGAAATGCACGGTAGCGTGTGAAGTTATTGAGGATGACACTATCCGCACCTTCAATCTAATATACCCTTTTATGGATCAATTTAAACTTGGCCTGATACAGCAGAAAAAATATATTTAGGGGATTGCTAAGTTGGGAATTGTATTCAACCCAGAACAAAAACTGTGCTTCGGCAGACAGCAGACAGTATTACAATTGGCTAGCCACAGCTGAAACACCAGATTTAGGGTACTGCTATTTTGGCCAATTGTATTTTACCCCTCAATAAAATAGCAAGCACAGCCAAGCCCCTGATGTAGGATATAGCAAAAAAATAACCACACTATTGATGGTTAAATGGACTTGGTGGCAGCTTGTGCTGGCGCACCAGAAGACACAAAATGGCCGCCGATCACCCAAGAAAAAAGTGACATAAAAACGCTCTGGGCAGCCTAAAAACAGTGAGCAATTAAATAGCAGCAGTTCAATGATCCACAGCTGTAGATCGATCACTGAATTAAGTGTTTTTGCTGAGTAAATCCCTGCCTAATCTCTCCCTAACAGCAGCAGCATCCTCTCCCTAAACTGATCATAGCAGAGTGACGTGCGGCACTACGTGACTCCAGCTTAAATAGAGGCTGGGTCACATGCTGCACTGGCCAATCACAGCCATGCCAATAGTATGCATGGCTGTGATGGCCTCTTGGGGCAAGTAGTATGACGCTTGTTGATTGGCTGCTTTGCAGCCTTTCAAAAAGCGCCAAGAAAGCGCCGAACACCGAACCCGAACCCGGACTTTTACGAAAATGTTCGGGTCCGTGTCACGGACACCCCAAAATTCGGTACGAACCCGAACTATACAGTTCGGGTTCGCTCATCCCTATTTATAAGTAATGTGTGTCACTATCAGTTATGGTGTATTTCTGTTATATTTAAGGATTTAGATATAAGGTGTGAGAAGTAAGAGAATAAGCTAGGAGAGGAGTGTGAGTCAATTAAGAGAGACGTATGTGGAGGGTGAGAAGGTGGTGAATTAAAGAGGTTAGAGGATAATGAGGAGATCGAATAGGGCAATGAGAGGATATGAAGGTAGTGAAGGCGGAACATAAAAGCGGAGGACATTAGGGTTGAGGATGAGAGAGTGTTATGTATATGCTGTTAGAGGGGATCAGGAAGTCTGTGGATGAAAGAGGAGGAAATGAAGGATGAGAGAGGAGGAGAGTATTGTTAAGTAACTTTTGTTAATCATCGGTTACATATATCAAAAATTGTATATCCATATGCCAGTCTTGATCTCTCTGCACTGGTGTGAGATATTCCTAATTTATTAAGAAGCAGATGACTCTTAATAAATTAGGTGCATCTCCATCCAACCATGTGTCACAACATGAAGTCTGCGTTAGCCAGGGACTAATGCAACTTTAGCTATAACTTCTGCCATTTTTTGGCAAAATTTATGGAAAATCTTTCAGGCGGCGCAAAGCTATGCCCCTCTTGCTAAGCCATGTCCACTCTTTCTTGGCACTTCAGAGAAATGCCAGGAAACTTACACTGTTGCAAATTATTGTGCACATATGGGATGCCCCATACTTTGTGACTTATTTACACAATGACATAGTACATAAGTAAATAAGACCGAAAAAAGACATTTGTCCATCCAGTTCGGCCTGTTATCCTGCAAGTCGATCCGGAGGAAGCAAAAAAAAAAACTGAAGTAGAAGCCAATTTTCCCCATAACAATGGTGTAATTAGCTTAATAATTATCCTCCAATAACTTTTCAGTTTTAATATAGATACTAAGAAGTAAGTATGCAATACAAGGTCATTTACTATTAGAAATTGTTTAAAATTTGTTATGTTGTCAATATAGGCATGTGTATAAAATGATTAGAAAATTTAAAAAATACATTTCACTTATTAGTAATAGATTTTCTTAGTCCCTTGATAGCAGCATATGGTGTAGTCATGGGTCTAAACAATATGTTAGTGCAGAAGAGCTGGTAATTCATCAGCAAAGAAGTACGAATTTGTGATTTTAATTAATAAATTGAGGATGACTATGTTAAGTTTTACACTTAATGTTAGTCTGATTTCCTCTTCATCGTAACAACTTTGTTATGACCCAGGGGAAATCTAGGAGAGGGATGACTGGCTATGAAGGGGTATGAGGAGGCCAGTTTTTTATTTATTTTTTCATTTGTATTATACACATGTCTATGATCATATTACTTTTCTGTCTATAAGTAATGTGTGCCACTATCAGTTATTGTGTATTTCTGTTTTATTTAACCCCTTCACGACCGCAATCTGTATATATACGTGATAGCTGCACATACCCCAGTTTCAGGCTCTGATCTGTGCTCTGCAGATCAGAGCCTGAAATCAGGTAATGTGTCCTCGCCCACCCCGATCTGTGCCCCCCATCTGTGCCCCTCCAAGCCCCCCCTTGTGTCCGCCTGCCGCTGAAGCGCTTATCTCCTGCCTCCTGCCCTGATGCGGTCCGCCCCCTCCCCACCCCATACATTCCTCCTGCCCCCTCAATGCTGGCCGTGACACCCCCTCCTCTTTCCAGCGCTGCCCCCATGCCGTGCGGTCCCCCTGCTATGTGTGATGGCGGCGGCTCCATTCCTGAGCCGCCGCCATCAGCAGCGAGGGGAAATCTAGGAGAGGGATGACTGGCTATGAAGATGTATGAGGAGGCCAGTTTTTATTTATTTTTTCAATTGTATTATACACATGTCTATGATCATATTACTTTTCTGTCTATAAGTAATGTATGCCACTATCAGTTATTGTGTATTTCTGTTATATTTAACCCCTTCACGACGGCAATCTGTATATATAAGTGATAGCTGCACATACCCCGTGCAGCTACCACGTGTATAGACGTCATGGCAGTTCTTTAATCCAAGCAATGCAAAGTGCTTGGATTAAAGCTTCTGCCCCTGCCCTGCTGCTGTCACGGACAGCATACAGTTCAGTAATGCCGGCAAGTGACCAATCAGAGTGGCCTCTTGCCGACAATCGATCCGATTGGTTAGTTTGTGCAGACTAACCAATCGGATCGCGGCAGTGAAAAAATGCCGGTTTCAGGCTCTGATCTGCGCTCTGCAGATCAGAGCCTGAAATCAGGTAATGTGTCCTCCCCCCCCCCCGATCTGTGCCCCTCCAAGCCCCTCCTTGTGTCCGCCTGCCGCTGAAGCGCTTATCTCCTGCCTCCTGCGGTCCACCTCCTCCCCGCCCCATACATTCCTCCTGCCCCCTAAATGCTGGCCGTGACATCCCCCCCTCTTTCCAGCGCTGCCCCCATGCCGTGCGGTCCCCCTGCTGTGTGTGATGGCGGCGGCTCCATTCCTGAGCCGCCGCCATCAGCAGAGAGTGTCAGCTCTATGCTGACACTCTGCTGTAACCCCATAGATGCCGCGGCAGCGGCATCCATGGGGTTAATAGAGGGAGGGGGCTCCCTCTCTCCACCATCGGGGCATCTGATTGTATTATACTTTGCAGTGCAAGAGCATTGCAAAGTATAGTACAGCCATCAGCCCCACTGGATCTTCAAGATAAAAAAAAAGTAAAATTTTTTAAAAAATTGCTTTTTCCTATAAAAAATGAAAAAAAAAACACATATTAGGTATTACCGCGTCCGTAACGACCGTCTCTATAAATATATCACATGATAGACCCCATCCGATAAACACCATAAATATATTTTTTTTAAACTGTGTAAAAAATACATTTTTGTCACCTTACATCACAAAAAGTGCAACAGCAAGCGATCAAAAAGGCTTATGACCCCCAAAATAGTACCAATCAAACCGTTACCCCATCCCGCAAAAAATTATACCCTATTTAAGACAATAACCCAAAAAATAAAAAAGCTATGGCTCTCAGACTATGGAGACACTAAAACATCATTTTATTGGTTTCAGAAATGCTATTATTGTGTAAAACTTAAATAAATAAAAAAAAGTATACATATTAGGTATTGCCACGTCCGTAACGATCTGCTCTATAAAACTGTCACATGACCTAACCCGTCAGATAAACGCTGTAAAAATAAATGAATAAAAACTGTTCCAAAACAGCCAATTTTTTGGTCACCTTGCCCTATAAAGTGTAATAATGAATGATCAAAAAATCCTATGTACCCAAAAATGGTACCAATAAAAACCTCAACTCTTTCTGCAAAAAACTAGCCGCTGCACAAGACGATCGGCAGAAAAATAAAAAACATATGGCGTTGAGAAAATGGACACACAAAAACATAATTTCTTTTTCAAAATTGCTTTATTATGTAAAACTGAAACAAACAAACCAAGAAAGTAGACATATTTGATATCATTGCGTCCGTAACAACCTGCTCTATAAAAATAGCACATGATCTACCCTGTCAGATGAATCTTGTAAAAAAAAAAGAAAAACCTGTGCCAAAACAGCCATTTTTCAGTTACCTTGCCTTACAAAAAACTTAATATAGAGCAATTTAAAATCATATGTACCCCAAAATAGTACCAATAAAACTGGCACCTTATCCCCTAGTTTTCAACATAGGGTAATTTTTTTGGAGTTTCTACTGTATGGGTGCATCAGGGGGGCTTTAAATGGGACATGGCATCTAAAACCAGTTTAGCTAAATCTGCCTTCCAAAAACCATACGGCGTTCCTTTCCTTCTGCTCCCTGCCGTGCGCCCTTACATCAGTTTACGACCACATGTGGGGTGTTTCTGTAAACCGCAGAATCAGGGTAATAAATGTTGAGTTTTGTTTGGCTGTTAACCCTCAATGTGTTAAAGAAAAAAATGTAATAAAATGCAAAATCTGCCAAAAAAGTGAAATTTAGAAATTTCATCTCCATTTTCCTTTAATTCTTGTGGAACCCCTAAAGGGTTAACAAAGTTTGTAAAATCAGTTTTGAGTAACTTGAGGGGTGTAGTTTCTACAATAGTGTCATTTATGGGGTGTTTCCACTATGTAAGTACCACAAAGTGACTTCAGACCTGAACTGGTACTTAAAAAGTGGGTTTTGAAAATTTTCTTAAAAATTTGAAGAATTGCTTCTAAACTTCTAAGCCTTCTTTTTTTATTTTTATTTTTTTATTTTAGAAATCAAGATATTAGTACATAAATCAGTATTCAACACATTGGCATAAAATAGTGTGTCAATTACAAACATCATTATAAACAGATTATGTACGTCAACTTAAGTTCACATCCAAGATAATAGAAAATATGAATATATATATATCCCACCCCACCCTCCCCATTGGCTGTCGACGATGCCGTATTAAAATTTAAATGTCTTACATATCGCTACGTAGTTATGCGTGTACCTCTCCGCTTTCTTTCAATATCCTCAAAAATTCTAATTTGTTGAAGGGATAAAACCCATTCCCTAATCGAGGGAGGGGAGACAGAGCCCCAATACTTAACCAATATAGCCCTAGCCACCATCAATCCCCTCATCCAGAGCTGTCTAACCTGTCGTGAGACTTCAATTTCAGGCGAGTCATATCCCAAAATCACTGTCAAAATACCCGGATTATGGTTCGTTAAAGACTCCTTTTGTAAGGTACAGAAAATCTCATCCCAATATTTTTTCATTTTGCTGCAACTCCAGATCAGATGGACATAGTCTGCATTAACATAACCACATTTCGGGCAGCAACACTCCTGGTCCCTATTTTGGGGAAATTTTCCTTGAATTTTAGGGGTATAGTACAGTCGATGAAGGATCTTGAATTGGATTAGTCTATGAGCACTAGAGACTGTCGCCTTGCTCACATTCCTATAAATAGTGGACCATTGCAGTGGAGAACAATTCAACTCTTGCTCCCACTTACTTGGGCTTTTAAAAGGTGTTACAGTTGCCAATGCTGTTCGAAGTTTAGCATATAGTCTAGATAACTTCACTTTCTCGTACTTCTGGGCGTCAAAGTAATCAAAAAATATATTCTCTCGTGGGTGAATACGGCCCCTATTCCTAGCGGCTTCAAATATGTGTTTTAATCGTGTATACATAAATAAATCTAATGGTGAACTATCTATAGAGCCAAATTCTGAAAATGACTTAAAATGGCCCAAATAAAAAAGGTGTGAAACCCTATTAATACCCTTACGTGTCCAGTAACCAAAGTCTGTAATTTTAAAGAATTCCTCTAGCCCCCTATTCTCCCACAGGGGGGTGAAGGCAAACGGATCCGAGACTTTGAGAATCTCCTTCAGTTTGTTCCACACCCTCTGTAGTGAGTAAGGGATCAATAAGGACTTCCTTGTTGCCATATATCCCGTTTCCAAACATGAAAAGACATTCTCTATTGGTTTATCCATTACTTTAATCAAATAGGGTGACAATAAGTTCCCTTTCCAATAACAACAACGCTGGATCTGTGAACATAAAAAATAACCTTGAAAAAAAGGAAGTGACAGCCCACCATCTGCCTCTGACAACCATAAGTATCTCTGTTTTATCCGCACCCTCTTCCTTCCCCAAATTAAATCGTTAATCAGGGATTCCAGTCTATGAAAGAAGATGTCATCAATCCAAATGGGGGAAGCACACATCGGGAATAAGACTATAGGTAATATAATCATCTTAATCAGTGCTATTCGATCTGTCTGTGCTAGTATCAATTTCCGCCAGGCGCTTATTTTAGCCTTAACTTTATTCAGAACCGGAGCCAAATTAAGCTCGTAAAATCTATTTATAGGGAGCCCTATCTTAACCCCCAAATAATCCAAGGTGTCGTTGGGGATCAATACCCGTACTTGCTTCCCCTCATCTACGGCTTTCCGGTTCAGTGGGAGAAGCGATGACTTTGACCAGTTGATCATATAACCTGATAATTTACCATAGTGCTCTATTACCTCCATCACATATGGGAGAACTTTCCAACCCCGGTCCAAGAACAGAATCACATCATCAGCATATAGGCTTATTTTGTCATTCACTCCCTCCACCCCAAAGCCTTCTATACAATTATCTGATCGAATCCGACAAGCCAAAGGTTCAATAAAAAGAGCGAAGAGGAGCGGTGACAGGGGGCAACCCTGCCTCATCCCCCTCCGCATCATAACAGGTGGAGAACTAACACCACCATTAATGTTGATGCGTGCGACCGGCTGTTCGTATAGCATTTGGGTCATTTCCAAAAATATATTCCCGAGGCCAAAGTGGGACATCGTGGCCCACAGAAAGGGCCACTCCATCCTGTCAAACGCTTTTGCGGCATCCAGAGACAGGATGGAGTGGTCTATACTACCCCCAAGAGACAGATTCAGATAGACCCTATAAAGACTCATCTGGATTTGGCGGCCCGGGATAAACCCCGTCTGATTGGGATGTACCAGAGACGCTATAACCCTCTTCAGGCGATTGGCCAAAATTTTTGCAAAGATCTTGTAGTCTGTATTTAAGATCGATATAGGTCTATATGACCCCATATCGCATGGATCCTTCTCCTTTTTTAGAACCAGGGTAATAACTGCCTCCCTAAATGATGGAGGTAGAGAGCCACATGCACAGGATTCATTCAGAACTAGAAGTAGAATCGGCAGGAGTGATTTGGCATGGTACCTATACAATTCAAACGGCAATCCGTCTGGGCCTAGAGATGAATTATATTTTAGGGATGAAAGGGTCGCTTGAAGTTCCTCCAGAGAAATGGGAGAATCCAACTTCTCTTTATCTTGTAAAGATAGCTTGGGGAGCTCCGATTGTTGAAGATATTGGTCCATGTCAATACGACTAAACATAGACTCAGACTTATAGAGGGTGGAATAGTATTTAACAAATTCTTCCCTAATCTCCTGCCATAAAGGTGGCGCCAGATATCAACCAGCACCAGTTCCTGGCACACAGCAGTTAAAGGGGACCCAGTACGACCGCGTCCAGAAAGCGAAGAGAACCGATCCAGCTCCGGGTCAGGGACTGCATTGAAATCACCTGCCAATAATAACGCACATTGATTTTTTGTAGATATATATTTAGCTAACTGTGAAAGGACCATTGATTTAAATGGTGGGGGGATATAAATAAAGGCCAATATCACCTCCTGCCCTTTCCAATACCCGTAAAGGAATACGTATCTCCCTTCTTTATCGATCAAACTATCTAGTGGTTGAAACTGCATCCCCCGATGTATATACACACTGGCGCCTCTTGCATAAGAAGAGTAGCAGGCGTGGTACTCAAAAGAAGCCCATTTCCTTTTCAGTGTATAGATCCTATCTAAAGTTGCGTGGGTCTCCAACAGTACCACAATCGCAGGAAGATGACGGACCACAAGATCAAACACCACAGTCCTCTTCACTCTATCTCCCAGCCCTCTCACATTCCAAAACAAAATATTACACGGCATATCCTATGAATAAAGGTAATTCCAGATCCCCCATCTTAACAGAGAGGCACGCACAACTACGGAGCAAACGACGGCAGCCAATCCCTCCCTTACTCCCACCCCAAAAAAACCCTCCTACTTGGTTGATAGTGCATTCCGCAATACCCATCAACCTCTTTCCTTCCTCCAAACCTCCCCCCCACCCTCCTTCCTCATCAATCCCATCCTCGACACCTTTCCATCTTGTTTCATAAACCTATCGAGTCCAGCCATTGCACAGCCTCTGCCTGAGCGGAGAAAATATATGGGATTACCATCAATGTAAATATCTGCCATTTCTCTTTTACGTCTGAGAACCCAATCTCGATCCCTTGAACAGAGGAACTTTGCCAAAATAGCCCTAGGTGGGGCCCCCGGAGGGGGTTTTTTAAATGGTATTCTGTGGGCCCTTTCCACACAAAGGGTAGATGATTCATGGCCTGACCCAAAATTTTCAAGGAACCATTTTTGGATGAAATTTACAGGGTTATCCTGTTCTACCCCCTCCGGGAACCCCACCAGGCGCAGGTTATATCTACGGGACCGATCCTCCATCTCTACCACTTTCTTTTTTAACCAAACATGGTTTTCATCTACTTCTTCTAGTCTCTTTTTTAATGCCACATTCTCTAAAGTGACAGAGTTGACCGCCATTTCCAGTTCCTTCACTTTTGATCTCAGCTTTGTCATTTCATCTCGTATTATCGTTACATCTCCCTGTACTACTGCCATGGAGGAAGTCAACTCTGCCACTGAATTACTGGTTAAATTTACTACTCCCAATATATCTTCAAGCTTTTTGGTTATAGTCTCAAGACCCTCACTCTGGGGCAGACTTATCTTTAATGAAGTATGTTCTAAACGGTCCGTATTATCTGGAGCTGGCTCGACCTGTGTGGCAACTCTCTGTACCCCTCCTCTAGTTTTTGGAGGTGGAGACTTCAGAAATTTCTCTAATCTGGTCTGTGGGCTCCCCCCCAAACCACTTTTTGGCGAGGCGACACCACCCGACTTGCGATACTTTGGTGGCATTTTTGTAATTATTCGCCTAAACAGCTCGTAATTAGACGTTAATAGACCGGTGACCAATAACAATTTCCCTACTAGTCTATATGCGCCAATAACCCCCCAAAGTATAAAGCCCTTAAAGGAGGGTGCATAAAATAATGGGTGCCACCAAAGTATCAACTAGTCAGCTTCATACATATACATATATTCCCTCTCCATTACAATAAATAACTTATTAAAACAGGAATTTGTTCAGAGAGAAAACATGCATATCAAAAAACGTCTCTATCCTGGGAAATACAGACGCTTTGATGGAAACACCGTCCTGCAAATCAAGAATTCATCAATTCAAATATCAGTACTCCCACTAACTTATCAGGGCTCCAGAAAGGCAACCCCCCCTAGGACCTGATAGTTCTCCAGCTGGAGGCCGCAACCCGCTACATATATATACCCCCTCCAATATTAGGAGAATCCAACTTGACAATAATTATGTCGCGTAGGCGAAGCCGGGCGCGGCCGCAGTCATATACAGGGAACCTATTGGGGAAGAGGAAAAGAAAAAAAAGGCCAAGAGGACACATCCGTAAGGGGCCCCCCCAAACACAAGTATTTTTCACCCAGCAATGCAATATCCGCAGGCCTAAATAACAGCCCCCCAAGCACCAAATGCTTTGCAGGGGGTAAGTCCGGGCAGAGCTGTATATCAGGGCATCTAGCAGGTGCAGAGTTTAGGGGCCCACAAAGAGCGGAACAGTGCCTCAAAGTTCATTGTCATCAGCCGCCAACCTCCACATATTATTTCTCTGATGGTAGAGCAAAAATCCAAAGTTCTGGACTAACTACAGCCACCAACCTCCACAGCAGGCTCCACAACTTCGGCACAAATTCATCCAGAATACAGGCACCATAGCAGGTCATCAGAGTATCACGTCACCATACACCATACAGCATACCGTATCCATGCGCCCTCTACCGGTGCCTCTGGAGAAATAGAGAGGGGCAGAGCCCCACATCTGCCAACGTCAAATGGAGGGATCCACTTCTCCCATCACGGATCAGCGGTGAGTATCCATGTCGTTTCTGGCCCAGCAAAAGCAGCAAAAAAGCAGCGTCTCAGCAGGGGTGCCTGCACCACAGGACAGATCTGCGCCGGACACAGAGAGGAAACCCGCACCGAGGTTCATCCAAACACTTCCGGACACTCCTCCAAAGCAGCTGGCAGGCCTAGGCTCGGCTCCACATGGCAGGGCTAAAACTTGGCGTTCTCAGGAGTGCACATCGCGGCTCGAGGCAGGAGAGAGAGAGGGCGGCAGGAGGAGGAGCGCGGCACGCACCTACGTCATGCCGCTATTCTAACTATGGGGATGAAAAAATGTAGAACCTCTGATTATATGGGAACATTGGGAACAGTGCAAACATGGGAACGTGCCCTTGCGTTGCGTCGCTAATACAGATTGTTTCAGGGTCTTCTTAGTACTTCCAATGTCTGAATGTACCAATTTATCCCTATAACTAGAATTTCTCTTATTGCATATCAGAGGTGGATTTTTAAACTCCTCAATAATAGGGTAAGCCTTCTGTAACAGAGGCCAATGTTTCCGGATAATATTATCTAATTTCTGGTTATAGGGATGAAATTTATGTACCAATGCTACCCTAGAAGATGTATCTCTAGATGATTTACCAGATTCCATAAGTGTTGTTTGTGTTTGACTCAGGATGGAACGGGGATAACCCCTTTGTTCAAATCGCTGAGTCATTTCATTCATCCTGACAAGTTGCATGTCAGGGTCAGATACAATGCGCCGCACTCGTTGATACTGAGATTTAGGGATTGCTCTTTTCAATGCTGGTGGATGAGAGCTTGTGAAATGAAGAATGCTGTTCCTATCCGTATCCTTCCTTATCCGGAAACATTGGCCTCTGTTACAGAAGGCTTACCCTATTATTGAGGAGTTTAAAAATCCACCTCTGATATGCAATAAGAGAAATTCTAGTTATAGGGATAAATTGGTACATTCAGACATTGGAAGTACTAAGAAGACCCTGAAACAATCTGTATTAGCGACGCAACGCAAGGGCACGTTCCCATGTTTGCACTGTTCCCAATGTTCCCATATAATCAGAGGTTCTACATTTTTTCATCCCCATAGTGGGCGCCCCTTCTCTATTGAAGGTTTTTTCACATGTGAATCTACTAATGTGATATACTTAATAAAGTGCCCGTGTGGCCTATTATATATTGGGGAGACTACACAAATGATTAGGGATCGCATTGGGAAACATAAATCGACCATTCGTACAAAAAATTTATTGTTACCTATTCCATCTCATTTTGAACAGTGCAAACATGGGATTGCTCAGTTGAGATTTCAAGTTTTGGAACAGGTTAAAAGACCTAGGAGAGGAGGTGATTTAAAGAAGCTGTTACTGCGCAGAGAGGCGTATTGGATCCACACGTTGGATACTTTACATCCCAGAGGCCTTAATAGGGATTATGAGATTATGCATATCTAATAAGCTAATACTATGCTTATGTTCTATTTTTCAGACTTCTAATATTCGGTGAGGGGCCTTATATACCTGGCAATGTATGAGATATATATATATAAATGTGGATATGATTTAGTATCATTTTTTTGCATACATGTGATTGTGAAGTATAATCTGAGACACAGACCCATTTTTTGTGATTTACTAATGGGCGTTTTTTCTTTGCTAATTATACACCCCTCCCATCACCTGTGTAGGTAATGGGAGATGTTGTCATGAGGGGAGGAGTATATCCCTTTATATAAACTAGGTCATTTTGTATACCTGTATCTGCTGATGAAGGCATGCTAGCCGCAACGCGTCCAGGATTGTGGACATTTCTAATTTGATGAAATAAATATCCTATTGATTGAAGACACGACTGCTGGGATTTTCCTTGAACTTGTGTGAGAAGGTCTGACAGACGTCCTTCTCTACCTCTTGCATGATGTTCTTTGTTTTGGTTTCACTTTCTCATCTCATTTTCTAATCCCAGGTGTCATCTATTTAGACTAATCCTCTTTCCTTTATATTCCCTCCCATACTGCCTCACTTTGCGGTTTATACTACTTCCTGGATTGAAGTGTTCACTGCTGGAGTCTTCTGCTGCTGCTTGTTCAGATAAGTCCTTTCATGTATTGTGTTTCCTTGCTGGCTTGATTCTAGGTGACCCTGACTCCCTCCGTATGAAGTGCAGGGAGCCGGTGGTCGTGTCCCCTCACTATTATAGGGTTTTCAGGTGTCACAAAGTCTTAGAAATGGGGGCATACAATCGTCTACCTTTGAGACCCTTATATGTGCTTAGCAGTCAGGGTGAGCTCTTAGGGTTTTATAGCGGTCACCAATATGCTCCTTAGTTTGGGACCAAGCCAGTCGGACGTTTATTCATAACATCCAGCTATCTGCAACTTCATCCGTGACATTATAAACCGCCATTACCGTCTTAAGCATGGATCCGGTTTCAGCCTTGATTGACCGCATGCAGGGTCTTTCACTGGAGGTAGCAGATCTCCGTAAAACTGTGTCTCAGTTTCAATTGACCGGTTCTGCTTGCGTTCATGGAGTTTGTTCCGAGACTAAGATCTCGCTTCCGGATACGTTCTCCGGGGGTAGTGAGAATTTAGTTCGCTTTAGAGAGGCTTGCAAACTCCATTTTCGCCTACTTCCCCATTCCTCTGGTGATGAGGAGCAGAGGGTGTGGATCATCATCTCGCTGCTCAGGGATAACGCTCAGTCTTGGGCCTTTTCGCTGCCGGTGGGGGCATGGCCCCTCCAATCAGTGGATGAATTTTTTGTAGCCCTGGGGCAGATATATGATGACCCGGATTGTATTGCTCTGGCTGAATCTAAACTGCGTCTTTTATGCCAGGGTAAACAGTCCACAGAGATATATTGTTCTGATTTTCGGAGATGGGCAGCTGATACTGGTTGGAACGATGCTGCACTCCGAAGTCAATTTTGCCATGGTCTTTCGGAGGGATTGAAAGATGCATTTGCTTTTCATGAGAGACCTGCCTCGTTGGAGTCTGCCATGTCTCTAGCTGTTCGTATTGACAGGCGTCTTAGAGAGAGAGGAGAGACCACTCCAAGGACAGTGGGGCTGTCTCATTCAGTATGCAGGGGTCTCAGTCTCTCTCAATCCCCGCTGAGCAAAAGGCCATGCAGCTGGGTTTGCTTGCCTCTGATAGTAGAGGATTCAGCTCTCAGAGGAGGGTTTGTTTCTGTTGTGGGGGTATAAATCATTTGGCTAATGTTTGCCCCTCTAGGAGATTCATGGAGTTTTCTGAGGGTAATAAAAAAGAAACAAAAAGAAAAAAAACCTCTAAAAACTTTCCATTTGCTACTATTGGCAAGGTTGATGCGGAAATTGAAGGTTTGCCGTTTGCTTGTAGTTCCCGTTTTCTCCTACCTGCCAGGGTGGTAGATAGTGGAGCAGCTGTCAATCTCATTGATAATCAATTTGCTATAACGCATGGTTTCCAGGTATGCACTTTGGAAAAGGATATACCTGCTTTTGCTATCGATTCCGCTCCACTTTCTCAAAGATCGTTAAAGGGCATAATTTACAATATCCGTTTGACTGTGGGTGATGCTCATGTTGAGGATATGTCATGTTTCGTCCTAAGCGGATTACCTACTCCTCTAGTGTTGGGGCTACCCTGGCTCACTAAACATAACCCCACCATTGATTGGCAAGCAAGGCAAATAAATGGTTGGAGTGAGTTTTGCAGAGAGAATTGCCTCACGGCGTCTCTTTCAGAGGTTTCTACCAAGATTGTACCATCTTTTCTCTCAGAATTTTCGGATGTGTTTTCCGAGAGTGGTGTCCAGGAGTTGCCCCCTCACTGGGAGTACGATTGCCCTATTAATCTCATCCCAGGCGCCAAGCTGCCAAAATCACGTTTATACAATCTCCCAACCTGAAAGAGTCGCTATGCGTACTTATATCTCTGAGAGCCTGAGAAAGGGACACATCCGACCCTCGAAGTCACCTGTTGCCGCTGGGTTTTTTTTTGTTAAGAAAAAAGATGGTTCTTTAAGACCTTGTCTGGATTTCAGGGAGCTGAACTGTATCACAATTCGTGACCCATATCCGCTTCCTCTGATCCCGGACCTGTTTAACCAGATTGTTGGGGCTAAAGTTTTTTCTAAGTTGGATTTAAGAGGGGCATACAACCTAGTCAGGGTCAGGGAATGGGACAAATGGAAGACGGCCTTCAATACCCCTGAGGGTCATTTTGAGAATTTGGTTATGCCCTTTGGTTTGATGAATGCTCCGGCCATCTTCCAACATTTTGTGAACAGCATTTTTCATCATTTAATGGGGAAATTTGTACTGGTGTATCTAGATGACATTTAGATTTTTTATCCTGATTTCAAAACTCATAGGGACCACCTACGTCAGGTTTTGCTCATTCTGCGGGAGAATAAATTGTACGCTAATCTGGAAAAATATGTGTTTGTGGTTCCGGAGATTCAATTTCTTGGTTTTCTTCTCTCCGCTTCTGGTTTTCGCATGGACGTGCTTGATTGGGAGCTTCCTGAGAATCAGAAGGCACTGATGCGGTTTTTGGGTTTTGCCAATTATTACAGAAAGTTCATTTTGAATTATTCCACTGTTGTTAAGCCACTCACTGATATGACTAAAAAGGGGGTCGATTTTTCCTCCTGGTCGGTAGATGCGCTTAAGGCCATTTCTAGTATCAAAAGAGAGTTTTGCTTCCGCTCCCATTTTGGTACAACCTGATGTCTCTCTACCTTTTATTGTTGAGGTGGACGCTTCTGAGGTGGGTGTGGGTGCGGACTTATCTCAGGGTCCCTCTCCTGCCAAATGGCGAACGTGTGCCTTTTTCTCAAGGAAACTCTCCTCTGCAGAGAGAAATTACGATGTGGGAGATAGGGAGTTGTTGGTCATCAAATTAGCTTTTGAGGAATGGCGCCATTGGTTAGAGGGAGCCAGACACCCTATTACCGTGTTTACCGACCATAAGAATCTGGCCTACTTGGAATCAGCCAAGCATCTGAACCCGAGACAGGCCAGATGGTCTTTGTTCTTTTCTAGGTTAAATTTTGTTGTCACGTTCCGCCCTGGGGTTAAAAATGTGAAGGCGAATACCCTGTCACGTTGTTTTCCGGGAGGGGGGAACTTTGAAGACCCGGGTCCCATTTTGGCTGAAGGGGTGGTCGTCTCTGCTCTTTATCCTGATTTGGAGGCAGAGGTTCAGGCAGCCCAGGCAGAGGCTCCTGATCTTTGTCCTCCTGTTAGGTTGTTTGTGCCTCTCGCTTTACGACACAAGGTTTTTAAGGAGCACCACGATACTGTCCTTGCTGGGCACCCGGGGAGTAGAGCCACAGTAGATCTCATTGCTCAGAGATTTTGGTGGCCTGCTCTTTGTAAGACGGTTGAGGGTTTTGTGGCAGCCTGCGAGACCTGCGCACGTGCCAAGGTCCCTCATTCACGGCCATCGGGTTCTATCCACCCATTACCCATTCCTTCCTGTCCTTGGACGCATCTGTCCATGGACTTCATTACGGACTTCATTACGGACCTGCGGTTCCTCGGGGAAGACTGTGATTCTGGTGGTAGTGGACCGTTTTAGCAAAATGGCGCATTTCATTCCCATTCCTGGGTTACCCAATGCTAAGACGTTGGCGCAAGCGTTTGTTGATCACATTGTTAAATTGCATGGCATTCCTTCAGACATTGTTTCTGATAGGGGCGCGCAATTTGTTTCCAGATTCTGGAAGGCCTTCTGTTCTCGCTTGGGGATTCAGTTGTCATTTTCTTCTGCTTTTCATCCGCAGTCAAATGGTCAGACCGAACGCGTCAATCAGAATCTGGAGACATATCTGCGCTGTTTTGTGGCGGAGAATCAGGAGGATTGGTATTCTTTTTTGTCTCTTGCTGAGTTTGCTTTAAATAACCGTCGCCAGGAATCCTCTGATAAGTCACCATTTTTTGGTGCATATGGGTTTCAGCTGCAGTTTGGGACATTCTCTGGAGAGGGGTCTTCTGGTTTACCTGATGAGGAGAGATTTTCCTCGTCTTTGTCATTTATTTGGCAAAAGATTCAGGGTAATCTGAAGAGGATGAGTGAGAGATATAAGCGTGTGGCGGATAAGAGACGTGTGCCTGGTCCGTACCTGAATGTGGGTGATCTGGTGTGGTTGTCTACAAAGAATATCAAACTGAAGGTTCCCTCCTGGAAGTTGGGTCCTAAGTTTATTGGGCCTTACAAGATCTTGTCCGTCATCAATCCCATTTCCTTCCGTCTTGATCTTCCTCAGACTTGGAAGATCCATAATGTTTTTCACAGGTCCCTATTAAAACCTTATGTCCAACCCACTGTACCCTCCTCTTTGCCTCCTCCTCCGATTTTTGTTGAGGGTAATCTTGAATTCCAGGTCTCTAGGATTGTGGATTCTCGCATTGTCCGCGGTTCTCTCCAGTACCTTGTTCATTGGGAGGATTATGGTCCAGAGGAGAGGATGTGGGTCCCAGTGGCGGACATTAAGGCCACTTGTCTCATCAAGGCTTTCCATAGGTCTCATTCTGAGAAGGTGGGTTCTGAGTGTCCGGAGTCCACCCGTAGAGGGAGGGGTACTATCACCGCCACTTCTGTGAGAAGGTCTGACAGACGTCCTTCTCTATCTCTTGCATGATGTTCTTTGTTTTGGTTTCACTTTCTCATCTCTTTTTCTAATCCCAGGTGTCACCTATTTAGACTAATCCTCTTTCCTTTATATTCCCTCCCATACTGCCTCACTTTGCGGTTTATACTACTTCCTGGATTGAAGTGTTCACTGCTGGAGTCTTCTGCTGCTGCTTGTTCAGATAAGTCCTTTCATGTATTGTGTTTCCTTGCTGGCTTGATTCTAGGTGAATCTAGGTGCCCTGACCAACACAGTTACTGGGAAGGTCCACTTAACCACTGACACATGGACAAGTGTTGGTGGCCAGGGATGCTACATTTCCTTGAGGGCACACTGGGTGAATGTTATGGAGGCCGGGAGTGAGTCGTACCCTGGGATGGCACAGGTGCTACCCACGCCCAGGATTGCGGGCCCTACGTCCATCAGAGTCTCTGCCAGCAGCTAGCTTACTGGCTACAACCCCCACTTCTCCTCCTTTGCCGCCTCCTCCTCCACTTCCACCTCCAACAGCCATCAGTCGCTAGCTGGAAGCAGTGTAGCACTGCTGTGGGAAAACGTCAACAGGCTGTGCTGAAGTTGATCTGCTTAGGGGACAAACAGCACTCCGCCGCAGGGCTGTGGCAGGGTATGAGGGACCAGACCAAGCTGTGGCTCCCGCAACTAAACCTACAACCAGGCATGGTTGTGTCTGACAATGGCCATAACTTGGTGGCGGCTTTGGAGCTCGGCAACCTGACACACATCCTATGCCTAGCCCATATCTTAAACTTAGTGGTTCAGCGGTTTATCAAAACCTACCCCAATTTGCCAGAGCTACTAGTGAAGGCGCGCTGCATGTGTGCCCATTTCCGCAAGTCTTCCACAGCTTCAGCCGGTCTGTCAATGCTGCAGCAGCACTTGCGGCTTCCAGCTTATCGACTGTTGTGCGAAGTGAGCAGGCGCTGAAACTCTACGTTCCACATGTTGACCAGGCTTTGAGAGCAGCAGAGGACAGTTGTTGAACACCAGCTGCAACATGGTCGTCGTCTTTCAAGTCAACTGCCACTATTCACAAGCGAGGAGTGGGCATTTATGTCAGACCTCTGTGAGATTTTAAAAAACTTTGATGAATCCACACAGATGATTAGTGGCGATAATGCTATTATCAGCCTAACCATCCCACTGTTGTGTCTACTCAAACGATCGCTGCTCACAATTAAGGACGACGCTCTGAATGTGGCAGACGAGGAAATGGGGGAGGACATTACACAGGGTGATAGCCAGACCACCCATAGTTCATCTTCTCAGTGCGATCTAGACCATGAAGAGGAGGAGGAGGAGCTGGAGACAGATGCCTCTGCTACAGAGGGTAGTACCCATGGAACTTTAATTCCATCTGTTCAGCGTGGATGGGCAGAAAAGGAGAAGGATGGGGAGATGGAGAGTTATCCTGATGTCAACATCGACGTCTTGCCTGTTGGTACTCTGGCACACATGGCTGACTTCATGTTAGGCTGCCTTTCCTGCGACCCTCGTGTTATACGCATTTTAGACCCCCTTCTCGACCCCCGCTACAAAGAGAAATTCTCATCTCTCATTCCTGTGGTGGAGAGGACGAGTAAAATGGTGCAATACCAGAAGGTACTTGTTGAGAGATTGCTCCAAAATTTTCCATCTGACAACGCGGCTGGCAGAGTCCTTACTTCCTTAGGCAACCGAGGAAGGGAGAAAAGGGGAACATACAGCAGTTCCAACAAAGGCAGGGCAACACTCTCCAAGGCATGGGACACTTTCATGACACCCCGCCAGCAACCTCATCCTGAAGAGCGGCCTAGTGGTACAAGGAGGGAAAAGTTTTGAAAGATAGTTAAGGAATACATAGCAGACCGTGTCAGCGTCCTAAATGATCCCTTAGTGCCTTACAACTACTGGATGTCCAAGCTGGACACATGGCACAAACTTGCGCTCTACACCCTGGAGGTGCTGGCCTGCCCTGCCGCCAGCGTTTTGTCTGAGCGTGTATTTAGTGCTGCTGGTGGCATTATAACAGGTAAGTGTATCCGCTTGTCCACTGGCAATGCTGACAAGTTGACTCAGATAAAAATAAACAAGGCCTGGATTGCCCCTGACTTCTCAACTCCACCAGAGAACTGAGCTGATGATAAACATAAAGGCAATTTCAATCTATCATTTATAATGTACTCCATCTAACTGTAGTGTATTCCCTTGCACCTTTTCCACCACAAAAAAAGAGTATATGGTTGAATCTTGTTTTCTCCTCCTTCTCCTCCTCATCCAGATTGTATATATTCCCTCCACTCTAATTTTTTTAATAGGGTCAGCTCAACTGCAGGCCCTCAACTCAAATTTGTTTATAGGGTCAGCTCAACTGCAGGCTCTCAACTAAAAATTCTTTATAGGTTTAGCTCAACTGCGGGCCCTCAAATCAATTTTTTTATAGGGTTAGCTGAACAGCATGCACTCGCATATAATGTTTTGGAGCATCAGCTGTATAGCATGCACTCGCATATAATATTTTAGAGCATCAGCTGAACAGCATGCACTCACATATGTTTTAGAGCGTCATTTAAACAGCATGTACTCGCAAATAATGTTTTAGAGCGTCAGCTCACCTGAAGGCACTCGCAAATAATGTTTTAGAGCGTCAGCTGAACAACATTCACTTGAAAATAATGTTTTAGAGCGTCAGCTCACTTAAAGGCACGCGCAAATAATGTTTTAGAGTGTCAGCTGAACAACATGCACTTGAAAATAATGTTTTAGAGCATGAGCTGTACAGCATGCACTCGCATATAATGTTTTAGAGCGTCATTTGAACAGCATGCACTCACATATAATGTTTTAGAGTGTCAGCTCACCTGCATGCACTCACATATAATGTTTTACAGCGTCAGCTCACCAGCAGGCACTCAAATATAATGTTTTACAGGGTCAGCTCAACTGCAGGCCCTCACATATAATTTTTTACAGGGTCAGGTCACCTGCAGGCCCTCGCATATAATGTTTTACAGGGTCAGCTCAACTGCAGGCCCTCGCATATGTTTTACAGGGTCAGCTCAACTGCAGGCCCTCACATATAATGTTTTACAGGGTCAGCTCAACTGCAGGCCCTCGCATATAATGTTTTACAGGGTAAGCTCAACTGCAGGCCCTCGCATATAATGTTTTACAGGGTCAGGTCAACTGCAGACCGTCACCTAAAATCTTTTACAGGGTCAGCTCAACTGCAGGCCCTTGCATATAATGTTTTACAGGGCCAGCTCACCAGCAGGCCCTCACCTACAATCTTTTACATGGTCAGCTCACCTTCTAATGACGACAGCGAAGTCTTGCTTGTTGGTACTCTGGCACACATGGCTGACTTCATATTAGGCTGCCTTTCCCACCACCCGCGCGTTATACGCATTTTAGACAACATGGATTACTGTTTGTTCACTCTTCTGGACCCCCGCTACAAAGAGAACTTCTTATCTCTCATTCTTCTGGTGGAGAGGACAAGCAAAGCGGTGCTATACCAGAAGGTCCTTGTTGAAAAATCGCTACAAAGTTGATAGGGCAGACAAGTGGATCGTCGCCATTACGGGGACGTACGATCGCCTAGAAGTTATCTAGAGTCAACAAAGCGGCAGCAGGCCCTCACCTACAAGTCCAGTCTCAGTAGCCAAGAGTCTGGTCAACACAATCCTCACCATGATGGCACACTGGGTGAACGTTGTGGAGGCCGTGAGCAAGTTGGCTGCTGGCACCAGACTTGCCCCCCAATAGATCCTCGTTAACGGAAAGTGTACTCATTCCAATAACAGGGCTGCTTAGGAGTGCTGTATTGTTATTTATCGTCACTACCTCCCCGAGTAGGGAGTTGGTAATTGCCATGTGCCTGCTGCCTTCCTTGGATTCTTGTGCTTTAATAACTTGACCCACCCTCTCTGGGTAGTTCACAATTAGGGAAAAAAAGGGGCAAGGCAACAACAGCCAATCAGATTTCAGCCATTTGGATGTGGTATCCCTTTCTCAAGCTCCCTCTCCAGCATCGAACCCTGATTCCCTGTTACCCGTGATCACCATGGTAACATAGTAACATAGTACATATGTAGAAAAAGGAAGATATGTCCAGCTTGTCTTGATGGAAATCCAAAAGCATTTTATTTAATGTTCAAAATAAAATCATCCAGGTACAGAATGCAAAGTCTACGCATTTCGGGCAGGGAAATATTAGCCCTTACTCATGACTGTTTCAATTACACTGCAAGGTTTACCTTTATAGGAGGGAGGAGGCGTCCCACCTGAGATAATCAGGTAAGAGAAAACTCCTCCCCTCAACAAAGGTGCACAGAGGTAAAAACATACTAGAATTAATATATATAGTCATTCAAAACAATATCTAAGAAGTAGGGAAAAGAAAACAGGATATTAATATTGCAAGATTAAGTCCAATCTTTTATTCAGACCTTGGGGTTGGCGACTTTCTAACTGGAAAATCCAATATGATTCTCTGTTCAAGAGTTTCCTTTTTCTGTCGCCACCTCTCACTGGTTTCAATTACACTGCAAGGTTTACCTTTATAGGAGGGAGGAGGCGTCCCATCTGAGATAATCAGGTAAGAGAAAACTCCTCCCCTCAACAAAGGTGCACAGACGTAAAAACATACTAGAATTAATATATATAGTCATTCAAAACAATATCTAAGAAGTAGGGAAAAGAAAACAGGATATTAATATTGCAAGATTAAGTCCAATCTTTTATTCAGACCTTTGGGTTGGCGACTTTCTAACTGGAAAATCCAATATGATTCTCTGTTCAAGAGTTTCCTTTTTCTGTCGCCACCTCTCACTGGTCTATCAAACTTTTCAATGCCTTGTACCCACATATCAGAAATATCGCCATCATGTACTGTTGCAAAGTGAAGACTTGCCGCGGATATGTTGCAGTTTTCATGATGCTGTATATCTGAGATGTGCTTTCTAACTCGGGATTTAATTGCATTGGTTGTACAGCCTACATATTGTAACATACATTTTGTACAAGTTATTAGATAAATAGCATAGGTAGTGTTACAATTCAAAAAGGATTTTATCCTAAAAACCTGACCATTAACGCTGGATTCAAAAGTTTGAGAAATTTTGATGTGTCTACAGCAGGTTTTTACGGAATATCTTAATGCATGTGTGAACGGTATCCAATTTACTGTTCAGCACAGTGCTACCAACATCGAGTTCCTGGACTTGCGCCTCGTAGGGGACTCCACCACAGCCTCCATATACACCAGTACCCATAGAAAACCCACATCAGGCAACACGTTACTGCATGCTCAATCATGTCACCCTCCTCATACCATTAGGAATATACCCAAAGGGGAATTGATTAGGGCTAGAAGAAATTGTAGCCAAAAATCAACCTATGAAATTGAGGCACAAAACATCATTAAGAGACTGACATATAGAGCTTATTCTGAAAAAAAACATGTTAAAAAGCAATAAAAATGTTCTCAGCATGAATAGAGATGTCTTGCTTGCTGCACAAGTCAAAACAAAGGGAAAAGAGACGGATGAGACCATGTAATATAAAAAGAAAAATATTTTTGTCACACAATATAGCAATGAATATTCACAAATTTGCAACATTGTTAAGAAGCACTTTCCAGTGTTAGCGTGTGACAAAAATTGGGTAACAATAGCACAGAATGGTATTAAGTGTGCAGCACGAAAGGCGCCCACTATAGCAAACACTGTGAGTCCCAGCTTATTTCAGAGTAAAAAAACCCGAACCTTACAGGGTACATGGCTGTCGATGAAAGGAAATTATAAATGTGGGCATTCCATATGCACCTGCTGTAGACACATTAAAATCTCAAACTTTTGAATCCAGCGTTAATGGTCAGGTTTTTAGGATAAAATCCTTTTTGAATTGTAACACTACCTATGCTATTTATCTAATAACTTGTACAAAATGTATGTTACAATATGTAGGCTGTACAACCAATGCAATTAAATCCTGAGTTAGAAAGCACATCTCAGATATACCGCATCATGAAAACCGCAACATATCCGCGGCAAGTCTTCACTTTGCAACAGTACATGATGGCGATATTTCTGATATGTGGGTACAAGGCATTGAAAAGGTTGATAGACCAGTGAGAGGTGGTGACAGAAAAAGGAAACTCTTGAACAGAGAATCATATTGGATTTTCCAGTTAGAAAGTCGCCAACCCCAAGGTCTGAATAAAAGATTGGACTTAATCTTGCAATATTAATATCCTGTTTTCTTTTCCCTACTTCTTAGATATTGTTTTGAATGACTATATATATATTAATTCTAGTATGTTTTTACCTCTGTGCACCTTTGTTGAGGGGAGGAGTTTTCTCTTACCTGATTATCTCAGGTGGGACGCCTCCTCCCTCCTATAAAGGTAAACCTTGCAGTGTATTTGAAACAGTCATGAGTAAGGGCTAATATTTCTCTGCCCGAAACGCGTAGACTTTGCATTCTGTACCTGGATGATTTTATTTTGAACATTAAATAAAGTGCTTTTGGATTTCCATCAAGACAAGCTGGACATATCTTCCTTTTTCTACATATTGTTCATTGGCTCCTATTTCGGGTGAGGAGTTGTTCCGTGCTACATCATTGGAATCCTTGGCAGGTGAGAGCTGCTAGAATTACTTACTGCTTTTAACATAGTACATAAGGCCGAAAAAAAGACATTTGTCCATCCAGTTCGGCCTGTTCTCCTGCAAGTTGATCCAGGGGAAGGCAAAAAAAACCCTGTGAGGTAGAAGCCAATTTTCCCCACTTTAGGGGAATAAAAAATTCCTTCCCGACTCCAATCAGGCAATCAGACTAACTCCCTGGATCAACGACCCCTCTCTAGTAGCTATAGCCTGTAATATTATTACGCTCCAGCAATACATCCAGGCCCCTCTTGAATTCCTTTATTGTACTCACCATCACCACCTCCTAAGGCAAAGAGTTCCATAGTCTCACTGCTCTTACCGTAAAGAATCCTTTTCTATGTTTGTGTACAAACCTTCTTTCCTCCAGACGCAGAGGATGTCCCCTCGTCACAGTCACAGTCACAGTCCTGGGGATAAATAGATAATGGGATAGATCTCTGTACTGACCCCTGATATATTTATGCATATTAATTATATCTCCCCTCAGTCGTCTTTTTTCTAAAGTGAATAACCCTAATTTTGATAATCTTTCAGGGTACTGTAGTTGCCCCATTCCAGTTACTACTTTAGTTGCCCTCATCTGGACCCTCTCCAGCTCTGCTATGTCTGCCTTGTTTACAGGAGCCCAGAACTGTACACAGTACTCCATGTGTGGCCTGGCTAGCGATTTGTAAAGTGGTAGGACTATGTTCTTATTACGCCATTGAGTCAGTTACTTACCCACATACAGACGGTTTCTCCCAGTCCGAGCATTCTCATTTTATATACTTACCTTTTATGTGGTACAGTGTCAAATGCTTTGGAGAAGTCCAGATATACGACATCCATTGATTCGCCGCTGTCAAGTCTAGAACTTACCTCCTCATAGAAACTGATTAAATTAGTTTGGCATGACCGATCCCTCATGAAGCCATGCTGATATGGCGTTATTTGCTTATTTCTGTTTACCCACAACAGATGTTAAACTTACCGGCCTATAGTTTCCAGGCTCTGTTTTTGGACCCTTTTTGAATATTGGCACCACATTTGCCATGCGCCAATCCTGTGGGACATTCCCTGTCAGTATAGAGTCCGCAAATATCAGAAATAAGGGTCTGGCTATGACATTACTTAATTCACTTAGGATACGGGGGTGTATGCCATCCGGTCCTGGCGATTTGTCTATTTTAATCTTTTTAAATCGCTGTTGTACTTCTTCCTGGGTCAGACAGGACACTTTTAATGGGCAATTTATTTTTACATTCTGCATGTCATCTGACAGTATTTTCAGTGCTTCCGTGCTACCCTCCTGTTTTAGTGATTTATATGCTTTCTTTTTGTCATTTATTGCTTTCTTTACAGGTCTATTTATCCACATTGGTTTCTTTTTGTACCTTTTATTCCAATACGGTATGTACCTCTCACATTGAGATTTTAGGATGCTTTTAAAGATATCCCATTTTGTGGCTGTATTTTTGAGGACTTTGTCCCAGTTAGTTAGGCCTATGGCCTCTCTTAGTTGGCTAAATTTAGCTTTTTGAAGTGTGGTATTTTTGTTCCTCCCTGTAGAAACGCTCTTTTGAATGATCATTGGAAGGTTATTACTTTATGGTCCCTATTTCCCAGGTGTCCCCCAACCTGCACGTCTGTTGTTCTGTCAGGCCTATTGGTTAATACTAAGTCCAGTATGGCCGTCCCTCTAGTCGGGTCCTGAACCAGTTGGAAGAGGTAATTGTCTTTGGTTATTGCCAAGAACCTGTTTCCTTTATGAGATATACAAGTTTCAGTTTCCCAGTCTATATCTGGATAGTTGAAGTCCCCCATAATAACCACCTCATTATGATTTGCCGCCTTGTCTATCTCGTTTAGTAGTAGATTTTCTGTGGACTCTGGTATATTAGGTGGTTTATAGTAAACTCCTATTAGTATTTTATTATTGATTTTAGCTCCGTGTATCTCTACCCACAGTGACTCCACATGTTCATGTCCCTCACTTGAATCTTCTCGAACTGTGGGCTTTAGACAAGACTTTACAAAAAGGCAAACCTCTCCCCCTCTCCAGTTTTGATGATCCTTTCTAAACAGACTGTAACCTTGTACATTAACTGCCCAGTCATAGCTATCATCCAGCCATGTCTCAGTTATTCCCACTATGTCATAGTCCTCCTCACACATCACTAATTCCAGCTCCCCAGTTTTATTAGTCAGGCTTCTGCCATTAGTATACATACATTTGAGAGGTTTATGTATATTTTTTACCCTACACCTTTCCTTCTGAACTGTTCTAGTCCCTCCTTCCATTCCTCCCCCAGTCCCACTACCTTGCCCCCGGGCTCTATCTGCCCTATCTTCCCCTCCTATAATGTAATTTCCCTCCCCCAGTCCCTAGTTTAAACACTCCTCCAACCTTCTAGCCATCTTTCTCCCCAGCAGAGCTGCCCCTTCCCCATTGAGGTGCAGCCCGTCCCTACGATAAAGACTGCAGCCGATAGAGAAGTCGGCCCAGTTCTCCAGGAACCCAAACCCCTCCTTCCTACACAAGTTCTTGAGCCACTTGTTAATCTCCCTAATCTCCCGCTGCCTTTCTTGTGTAGCTCGTGGTACAGGCAGTATTTCGAAAAATACTACCTTTGAGGTCCTTGCCCTAAGCTTTTGACCTAAATCCCTGAAATCATTTTTAAGGACTCTCCACCTACCTCTAACTTTGTCATTGGTTCCGATATGGACCATGACCGCTGTATCTTCTCCAGCCCCTCCCAGTAATCTGTCAACCCGATCCGCGATGTGTCGAACTCTCAGCACACTGTTCGGCGATCACGGTTGTTGTGACAGATTTCCCTATCTGTTCCCCTAATAATGGAGTCTCCCACTACCAGCACCTGTCTGGCCTGCCCTGCTCTCCTGGTTCCCTACTTACTGGAGCTGACATTCCCCTGACTGGCAGAGGAAGTGTCCTGCTGCAGCAGTGCCGTCCCTGGACTGACATCCCCCTCATCTGCCAAACATGCAAACTTATTGGGGTGTGTCAGACCAGGGCTAGCCTCCCTGGCACTCTTCCCTCTACCCCGCTTTCTAACTGTTACCCAGCTAGCTACCTCACTTTCCTCAGCCTCCTCTCTGTCACCCTCCCCCTCATCTACCCCAAAGAGTGCTTGCTCGGTGAGATGCAAACTCTTTTGCAAATTGTCAATGCCTCTCAGTGTTGCAACTTGCCCGTTTAGAGACTCGATTTGCGATTCCAAACGGGTAATTTGCTCACATCTTGAACAAAGATATACACCCTCGAATGGCTGTTCCAGGACTGCATACATCATGCAAGATGTGCACTGGACTGCGTTGTCAATTGTGCAACACATACTAAATGGGGATTACAACAGTAAAAATGTAAAACCGTAAATATGATTTAGAATTAGACCCTGTCTGCTGTAGTTGAAGGACTACCTACAATTTAGCCAACAGCACACAAGGAAATTATATCCAACCTTAGTTTCCAACTCCTTGTCTTAAACTCCTTTTCTTTAACTCCACTTAATAAGAAGCCCACTTAGTAGGCGCAGAAAAGAACATCGAAAGTTGATAAGGCAGACATCCAAATGGATCATCACTGTCACGGGGACGTGCAATCGCCCAGAGGTTATCTAGAGTCACCAATGCGGCAGCAGGCCCTCACCCCTAAGGTTTTAGATGGTCAGATCAGTAGGCCCTTGCTCCAAATGTTTTTGAGGGTCACCAGCAGGTCATCAATCATAATTTTTCAAGGGTGTGTATGATGCCCTCCATTATGTGTAACAAAGGGTGTTTTGGAGTGCCGGTTCCTTGTAATTTTTGGCAGCACTTTCACTTAGTGCAGTGGCTTTATTAGTGTAGGAATCAAGAAAATCTATTATAGAATTAAATATACAATTAGTATAAGTGTCCGTATACATGAGTTTTAACCTGGAAATGGACCCTTTTAAAAATTCGCTTTTATTAATTTTACTTTAAAAAGCATATGTATAAACACCCTCTGATAACTGGGTATCCAAAATAATAATAGGACAAGATGTTGCCCAGCTACCACCGTGAATTGGTGAAGAACAAAATAGATAAATACAAAAATAATTCAGATATGTAAAAATTCCCATGGCATTGGTGACTTTTATTTGAGGTTGGGAGTTGGGTAGAGAGTGGGGCACATTGATAGGGGTATTAGGGATGGTTCTCTCCCTGTACCCGCCCTAAGATAATCCTCTGCCCAGGGATGAGCCCTGATGGTGGGATCACCCTGTCCCCGTACCTACCCTGTCTAGCCCTGTACAACCATGTACAGTGAGAATTTATTACAGATTATGTCAATTTTTATTTTATTTTTTACCCCGACGCGTTTCCCCACTTTTGGTTCATCAGGGGGTCGGTTAGAAGGTAATCGTTATAATGGATAACATCATGCAGGATGAAAAAAACTGATAATACTGGATATATTTACTGTGTCCTGATCGATACCATGATGGGGCAGGCCATTTAGGAGGAACTGAGAATTCACATATATTCCCCAGAACAATTGGGAGTCCCACCTGAACAATTGTACCACAATGTGAATGAGGCCCTCCTTTATGTGATATACAGGCTGTTTTGGAGTGCCTCTTGCTTGTAATTTTTTGCAGCACTTGCACTTTATATACAATTGAATATACAGGAAAGAATGTTTCCTAACAATTTTTCCTGTAAAATAGATTTTTTTGGTGGGTTTTGTGCGTATTTTTGTAAGTCTGTAAAAGTGGCGTACAACTCGGACAACCTTGGAGTCCAAGATGCATCCAGACATCGTCCCCATGCTGTTCCCGATCCATTTCGGTGTTGTTTCTGTCACTTTCTGACCTTTTCCAATGGACCAGGCAAACTCCCCTCTTCAGAGCAGAGGGTGCCTGGTTGTCTCCGATTGACTTCCATTATACTCGGGTGCTCGGCTGAGCACACGAATATAGCAATGTGTTTGGGCCGAACACCCGAATACTTTGGTGCTCGATCATCACTAGATATAAGGTCTGAGAAGTAAGAGGAGAAGCTAGGAGGGGAGGAGTGTGAATCAATTAAAAGAGAAGTATGTGGACGGTGAGAAGGTGGTGAATTAAAGAGGCTAAAGAGGAGAAGGAATAGGGAATGAGGGGATATGGAGGTAGTGAAGGCAGGGGATAATAGCAGAGGACATTAGTGTTGAGGATGAGAGAGTGTTATGTATAGGCTGTTAGAGGGCAATAGGAAGTCTGAGGATGAAAGAGGGGGAAATGAAGGAAGAGAGAGGAGGGCAGTATTTACTGTTAAGTAGTTTTTGTTACTCATTGGGGGATATGTGTAACACCCCAGAGTTGTGTTACCACTTCTGCACCCTGCTACTATCTCTAATGGGCTAACACATCATCTTATGTATTTTGTTAGGTCCCATACAATGTGCATTCCTTTTTTGCTATGCAACAGTTATGTTCACCTGTAATGTGCCTGGTTCACCAGCAGGTGGCATTCATGGCAGGGCTACAGTTAGGTAGAATGGAGATATTCATTCTAACCCCCTTGTGTGGAGAGGTGGGCGAGTCCCACTTCCTGCAGGAAGGGTGGGGACCAGTTTTAGTCAGCCTAGCTTAACCCCAGCTAGGGGAAGGTTATGCAGAGAGCATGTTTCTGCTGGATGTGCCCAAGCCAGCCAGAGCACCCTCAGCTCTGCAGGCCATGGAGGCAAAACCCTTATAGCCTCAGAAGCCAGGAGCATAATTCCCTGGCCTAATCTAGAGACAGACTATCAATCTAGTGAAGTGCAGCATACAGAAGAAGCTGAGTTATACAGCCAGCTTGTCAGAACAGCAGAGTCAGAGAGAAACAGATGTAGCAGAGTGGAGTTTGCCTACCAGTTTCATGCTAAAGCATGCTGGAACCAAGACAAAGCCTGTAAACTGTTTGAAGGGACGTTTATTTACAGTAGAGGTAGGACGACGTAGCCATCGAATCCACAAATCCCTCAAATTTTGCTGGATTTGTGGACTTGAATCCCGACGTAATTTACAAAATTTGTGTCCGATTAATTCCGCCGCGACATCACGTCTCCGCGCCACGTCCCCGCGCCTCCCGAGACGCCTGCTATTTCCCTACCCGTAAACTTTCCCTAGTAAAACCCTAAGCAAGCACCGCATAACAGCAGCCTGAGGAGCGCACTCACCTCGGGTCCCGGGCGGCCACCTCTGCCGTGCCTGGGCAGCGGGTGACACTCTCTGGACTTGATTGCACAGTTCTCCTGCCACATTTTTTTCTCCACCCACAAAAGAGGGAGGAGGAAGAGGTTCAGACAAACTGACGCAGTTTGAGCCTCTTCAGCCGCTGTCCTTGAGGTTGTTGGTTCTCTGGCGGCTTCCATAGTCTTATCTGCTGGTGCCTTATCTGCTGGCTGCTGCACTGCAGAGATGTGTTTGTAAGCTCCGGGGTAAGTTGTGTGCGCAGCTCTGTGTTCTCCTATGTTTCTCATTGCACTCACTGAACTGCTTTACGTCTCATAGCAAGTCCGTAGTTCAGCCTCTTGAAACTACAGCACCGAGCATGATGTCAGGAGAGGGTTGGAGTAGTAGTAGTGACTTCTTGTAAATTGTGTTGCGCTGGTCTGCTGCTGTCTAATGATATGTGAGTGGCAGGCTGATGTTGGGGGTCATAGTACCAATGCACTTCCCAATGATCTTGTCACTTTTCTGTAGATACAAGTCCCTCTCTTATGAGACATGCAGAGGGTGCAGTCTAACTGTAACTGCACACACCTGAAGCTGTCCTATAGACCAAGCCTGTGGTCCTCAATACAGGCAGTTATTGGGAACTTTGAGAAGTAACTGCCTGCTCCTCCGAGGAGGTGAGAGCTGCATTTACTTGTAGTGATTAGAGTTGAGCGGACACCTGGATGTTCGTGTTTGGCCGAACTTCACAAAAAAGTTCGAGTTCGGGACCCGAACTTGACCCCGAACCCGAACCTCATTGAAGTCAATGGGGACCCGAACTTTTGAGCACTAAAATGGCTGTAAAAATGTCATGGAAATGGCTAGAGGGCTGCAAATGGCATCATAATGTGGTTAAGAGCATGGCAAGTGCTCCGTAAACAAATGTGGATAGGGAAATGACTTTAAATAACATAAAATACATAAAAATAAAAAATAATAATCTTGATCTAGGAAGACGAGGTCCATATGGAGTAGGAGGCAGTGGATGTGGCGGTGTAGTTGGAAGCGTCGGTGGAGGAAGTTGTTGTGCATTTTCATACGTATACAATATTATCTAATGACATTATAAACAAAATGAATGCTCATCTCATTGCCTTTAAGAATAAAATCAGCCTGAACCAAAGGTTTGTTATATGGCTGAGGAAACCAAGATGAGTTCATGGCAAGTTCAGTTTATATAAAAAAAGTTATAATTGTGAACATAAATGGACATTGTATTAAAAGTCATTGCTAAAGATATGAGACCATCTGTAAGAAGTAAGTCAACTCCCTAAGACACGTCTGTCTGGAGGGAACAAGGTTACTTGATAAGGACTCATATTCCTTGAAGCACACCTGCTGTATGAGGTTCAATTTATATATTCATAATTATATTATATATATCTCTCTGCATGGTATATTTAGTTTACAACATATGTTAATCAATAATTCATATAATGTGTTATCTATGTGTAACAATGTATCGATTTATATATATGTCATACCATGTATTTACCATTTAGAAGGTATTGTAGAAGGTATAGAAACAAATAAGTTTATGTTAATTGAGTTTCTGGGAAAAGTAAATGCCATTTCAAAACAATAGTTATTCATGGGTGTAGATAAGTGAAATGTACAAGTTCCGATGCCAAGCATCAAAGCCGCTATATAAAATTTTCATCAAGTCAACCTATATTTCAAAAAGATAGGAGAAGACAGTCAACTCCAACAAGTCCAGGATATAGGTAATTAAAAGTGTCAGGAAAAGACCTTCCTCAATGATTTATGGTAAGAAAGGTCAACGAAGTCATGAGAACGTATTATTAGATATTTAATTTTAATGCTTAAAAGTTGGGATGTTCACCTACAGTACCGCAGTGCCATCTGGAGGCAGATGGACAACATTATATTATTTCATTATTTGTTCTATACCATATTAGGAGTTGAGATAACGTCATGATGTTATTAGCATGCGAATACACCCACCCTACCTGATTGGGAATCCCTAATCTAAAGGGGATGATTCTTAGATAAGGGGGGGGGGGAATAATTACTTGTGTGCGGAGTAGCATAAAAAAAAGCTAGCAAGAGAATAAAAGCGAGAGCTGGAGATTAAGGGAGGAAGAGAGAGAAGTGGAGCTCTCTAAAGGGGTCTATCGAGATGAAAGCCATAAAGAGATGCGCTATGATGGACCACCCAGCTTTCCTAGGAGCAGAAGTGAGATTCCTACTAGGACTTGGTAAGAGACACAGAAAATTATATTTCATTTTATTAAGACTAATTTGATAGTGTGGGTGAAATTATACCATCTAGATTGGCGAATAAATAAATGATTAAATAAATTGATCATCTCCATATTGAGATGTAGTCTTAGGATATTGTGAGGCTTCATTCTACCTGCAGAAGAATCTAGACTCATAATCTAGCAAAGCATTAAATGATTGCTTTTATATATATATATATATATTGATAGAACATTCTTCGCCAAGCTAAGTGATGGATTCCCACAGGAAAGACTTGTTTCAAATCCTTTCCATTTAACCGCTTGCCGCCACGCTAACGCCGAAAGGCGTCATTGCGGCGGCTCCCCCAGGCTACGCTAACGCCAATAGGCGTCATCTCGCGTGAGCCGAGATTTCCTGTGAACGCGCGCACACAGGCGCGCGCGCTCACAGGAATGGAAGGTAAGAGAGTTGATCTCCAGCCTGCCAGCGGCGATCGTTCGCTGGCAGGCTGGAGATGTGTTTTTTTTAACCCCTAACAGGTATATTAGACGCTGTTTTGATAACAGCGTCTAATATACCTGCTACCTGGTCCTCTGGTGGTCCCCTTTGTTTGGATCGACCACCAGAGGACACAGGTAGCTCAGTAAAGTAGCACCAAGCACCACTACACTACACTACACCCCCCCCGTCACTTATTAACCCCTTATTAGCCCCTGATCACCCCATATAGACTCCCTGATCACCCCCCTGTCATTGATCACCCCCCTGTCATTGATCACCCCCCTGTAAAGCTCCATTCAGACGTCCGCATGATTTTTACGGATCCACTGATAGATGGATCGGATCCGCAAAACGCATCCGGACGTCTGAATGAAGCCTTACAGGGGCGTGATCAATGACTGTGGTGATCACCCCATATAGACTCCCTGATCACCCCCCTGTCATTGATTACCCCCCTGTAAAGCTCCATTCAGACGTCCGCATGATTTTTACGGATCCACTGATAGATGGATCGGATCCGCAAAACGCATCCGGACGTCTGAATGAAGCCTTACAGGGGCATGATCAATGACTGTGGTGATCACCCCATATAGACTCCCTGATCACCCCCCTGTCATTGATTACCCCCCTGTCATTGATTACCCCCCTGTAAAGCTCCATTCAGACGTCCGCATGATTTTTACGGATCCACTGATAGATGGATCGGATCCGCAAAACGCATCCGGACGTCTGAATGAAGCCTTACAGGGGCATGATCAATGACTGTGGTGATCACCCCATATAGACTCCCTGATCACCCCCCTGTCATTGATTACACCCCTGTCATTGATCACCCCCCTGTAAAGCTCCATTCAGATGTCCGCATGATTTTTACGGATGCACTGATAGATGGATCGGATCCGCAAAACGCATACGGACGTCTGAATGAAGCCTTACAGGGGCATGATCAATGACTGTGGTGATCACCCCCCTGTCATTGATTACCCCCCTGTAAAGCTCCATTCAGATGTCCGCATGATTTTTACGGATGCACTGATAGATGGATCGGATCCGCAAAACGCATCCGGACGTCTGAATGAAGCCTTACAGGGGCGTGATCAATGACTGTGGTTATCACCCCATATAGACTCCCTGATCACCCCCCTGTCATTGATTACACCCCTGTCATTGATCACCCCCCTGTAAAGCTCCATTCAGATGTCCGCATGATTTTTACGGATCCACTGATAGATGGATCGGATCCGCAAAACGCATCCGGACGTCTGAATGAAGCCTTACAGGGGCGTGATCAATGACTGTGGTGATCACCCCATATAGACTCCCTGATCACCCCCCTGTCATTGATTACCCCCCTGTCATTGATTACCCCCCTGTAAAGCTCCATTCAGACGTCCGCATGATTTTTACGGATCCACTTATAGATGGATCGGATCCGCAAAACGCATCCGGACGTCTGAATGAAGCCTTACAGGGGCATGATCAATGACTGTGGTGATCACCCCATATAGACTCCCTGATCACCCCCCTGTCATTGATTACCCCCCTGTAAAGCTCCATTCAGATGTCCGCATGATTTTTACGGATGCACTGATAGATGGATCGGATCCGCAAAACGCATACGGACGTCTGAATGAAGCCTTACACGGGCGTGATCAATGACTGTGGTTATCACCCCATATAGACTCCCTGATCACCCCCCTGTCATTGATCACCCCCCCTGTCATTGATCACCCCCCCTGTCATTGATCACCCCCCTGTCATTGATCACCCCTCTGTAAGGCTCCATTCAGACATTTTTTTGGCCCAAGTTAGCGGAATTATTATTTTTTTTTTCTTACAAAGTCTCATATTCCACTAACTTGTGTCCTTACCACACATTCTAGGGGCCCGAATGTGTGGTAAGGAGTTTGAAATCAAATTCTGTAAAAAATGACCAGTGAAATCCGAAAGGTGCTCTTTGGAATATGGGCCCCTTTGCCCACCTAGGCTGCAAAAAAGTGTCACACATCTGGTATCCCCGTACTCAGGAGAAGGTGGGGAATGTGTTTTGGGGTGTCATTTTACATATACCCCTGCTGGGTGAGAGAAATATCTTGGCAAAAGACAACTTTTCCCATTTTTTTATACAAAGTTGGCATTTGACCAAGATATTTATCTCACCCAGCATGGGTATATGTAAAAAGACACCCCAAAACACATTCCTCAACTTCTCCTGAATACAGAGATACCAGATGTGTGACACTTTTTTGCAGCCTAGGTGGGCAAAGGGGCCCATATTCCAAAGAGCACCTTTCGGATTTCACTGGTCATTTTTTACAGAATTTGATTTCAAACTCCTTACCACACATTCGGGCCCCTAGAATGCCAGGGCAGTATAACTACCCCACAAGTGACCCCATTTTGGAAAGAAGAGACCCCAAGGTATTCGGTGATGGGCATAGTGAGTTCATGGAAGTTTTTATTTTTTGTCACAAGTTAGTGGAATATGAGACTTTGTATGAAAAAAAAATCAAAAAAAAAAATCATCATTTTCCACTAACTTGTGACAAAAAATAAAAAATTCTAGGAACTTGCCATGCCCCTCACGGAATACCTTGGGGTGTCTTCTTTCCAAAATGGGGTCACTTGTGGGGTAGTTATACTGCCCTGGCATTCTAGGGGCCCGAATGTGTGGTAAGGAGTTTGAAATCAAATTCTGTAAAAAATGACCTGTGAAATCCGAAAGGTGCTCTTTGGAATATGGGCCCCTTTGCCCACCTAGGCTGCAAAAAAGTGTCACACATCTGGTATTGCCGTACTCAGGAGAAGGTGGGGAATGTGTTTTGGGGTGTCATTTTACATATACCCATGCTGGGTGAGAGAAATATCTTGGCAAAAGACAACTTTTCCCATTTTTTTATACAAAGTTGGCATTTGACCAAGATATTTATCTCACCCAGCATGGGTATATGTAAAATGACACCCCAAAACACATTCCTCAACTTCTCCTGAGTACGTAGATACCAGATGTGTGACACTTTTTTGCAGCCTAGGTGGGCAAAGGGGCCCACATTCCAAAGAGCACCTTTCGGATTTCACTGGTCATTTTTTACAGAATTTGATTTCAAACTCCTTACCACACATTTGGGCCCCTAGAATGCCAGGGCAGTATAACTACCCCACACGTGACCCCATTTTGGAAAGAAGAGACCCCAAGGTATTTCGTGATGGGCATAGTGAGTTCATAGAAGTTTTTATTTTTTGTCACAAGTTAGTGGAATATGAGACTTTGTAAGAAAAAAAAATAAATAAAAAAAAATCATCATTTTCCGCTAACTTGTGACAAAAAATAAAAAGTTCTATGAACTCACTATGCCCATCAGCGAATACCTTAGGGTGTGTACTTTCCGAAATGGGGTCATTTGTGGGGTGTTTGTACTGTCTGGGCATTGTAGGACCTCAGGAAACATGACAGGTGCTCAGAAAGTCAGAGCTGCTTCAAAAAGCGGAAATTCACATTTTTGTACCATAGTTTGTAAACGCTATAACTTTTACCCAAACCATTTTTTTTTTTTACCCAAACATTTTTTTTTTATCAAAGACATGTAGAACTATAAATTTAGAGCAAAATTTCTATATGGATCTCGTTTTTTTTTGCAAAATTTTACAACTGAAAGTGAAAAATGTCATTTTTTTGCAAAAAAATCGTTAAATTTCGATTAATAACAAAAAAAGTAAAAATGTCAGCAGCAATGAAATACCACCAAATGAAAGCTCTATTAGTGAGAAGAAAAGGAGGTAAAATTCATTTGGGTGGTAAGTTGCATGACCGAGCAATAAACGGTGAAAGTAGTGTAGTGCCGATTTGTAAAAAAGGGCCTGGTCTTTAGGGGGGTATAAACCTGTGGTCCTTAAGTGGTTAAGATCCTAGATCCCTGTTATTTGTCTTAATAGTCTTACCAAAGTTATATATGTGAAAATAGTCCAGGATGGGGCGGAAGGATACAGTTATCTCTTCTAGTTATATCCTAGGATGGATTTGCCCATTCTTGAAGTCATGTGATGTGTAGTTGGTTAGGGGGGGCCGAATGTATTTAGCATTCTATAATGATGTCTAGGATTAGACATGCCCGTTCCTGATATCATGAGGTTTTCTCTGAACAGAAGTAATGTGTATAACTTATGTTCATATTTTGATATCCTAACCTTAAAATAGCTTGGTTATAATGTGACAAGTTATTTCCACTCACATGTATGTTTTTTCGTCACATATTGTACTTCATGACACTGCTAAAATTGGGTCAAAAAAGTTAATTTTTTTGCATAAAAAAATACAATTTTTACCGTAAATTTTGAAAAATTAGCAAATTTCAAATTTTCAGTTTCTCTACCTCTGTAATACATAGTAATACCCCCAAAAATTGTGATGACTTTACATTCCCCATATGTCTACTTCATGCTTGAATTGTTTTGGGAATGATATTTTATTTTTTGGGGATGTTACAAGGCTTAGAAGTTTAGAAGCAAATTTTGAAATTTTCAGAAATCTTCAAAATCCCACTTTTTATGGACCAGTTCAGGTTTGAAGTCATATTGTGAGGCTTAGATAATAGAAACCTCCCAAAAATGACCCCATTCTAGAAACTACACCCCTCAAGGTATTCAAAACTGTTTTTTCAAACTTTGTTAACCCTTTAGGTGTTCCACAAGAGTTAATGGCAGATGGAGAAACAATTTTGAAATTTATATTTTTTGGAAAATTTTCCAATATAATCAATTTTTTCCAGGAGTAAAACAAGGGTTAACTGCCAAACAACACTCAAAATGGGTTGCCCTGATTCTGTAGTTTGCAAAAACACCCCATATGTGGTCGTAAACTACTGTTTGGCCGAACGGTAGCACATAGAAGGAGGGGAACACCATATGGGTTTTGGAAGGCAGATTTGGCAGGACTGGTTTTGTTTATACCATGTCCCATTTGAAGCCCCCTGTTGCACCCCTAGAATAGAAATTTCAAAAAAGTGACTCCATCTAAGAAAGTACACCCCTCAAGGTATTCAAAACTGGGTTTACAAACTTTGTTAACCCTTTAGGTGTTCCACAAGAGTTAATGGCAGATGGAGAAACAATTTTGAAATTTATATTTTTTGGAAAATTTTCCAATATAATCAATTTTTTCCAGGAGTAAAACAAGGGTTAACTGCCAAACAACACTCAAAATGGGTTGCCCTGATTCTGTAGTTTGCAAAAACACCCCATATGTGGTCGTAAACTACTGTTTGGCCGAACGGTAGCACATAGAAGGAGGGGAACACCATATGGGTTTTGGAAGGCAGATTTGGTAGGACTGGTTTTGTTTATACCATGTCCCATTTGAAGCCCCCTGTTGCACCCCTAGAATAGAAATTTCAAAAAAGTGACTCCATCTAAGAAAGTACACCCCTCAAGGTATTCAAAACTGGGTTTACAAACTTTGTTAACCCTTTAGGTGTTCCACAAGAGTTAATGGCAGATGGAGAAACAATTTTGAAATTTATATTTTTTGGAAAATTTTCCAATATAATCAATTTTTTCCAGGAGTAAAACAAGGGTTAACTGCCAAACAACACTCAAAATGGGTTGCCCTGATTCTGTAGTTTGCAAAAACACCCCATATGTGGTCGTAAACTACTGTTTGGCCGAACGGTAGCACATAGAAGGAGGGGAACACCATATGGGTTTTGGAAGGCAGATTTGGTAGGACTGGTTTTGTTTATACCATGTCCCATTTGAAGCCCCCTGTTGCACCCCTAGAATAGAAATTTCAAAAAAGTGACTCCATCTAAGAAAGTACACCCCTCAAGGTATTCAAAACTGGGTTTACAAACTTTGTTAACCCTTTAGGTGTTCCACAAGAGTTAATGGCAGATGGAGAAACAATTTTGAAATTTATATTTTTTGGAAAATTTTCCAATATAATCAATTTTTTCCAGGAGTAAAACAAGGGTTAACTGCCAAACAACACTCAAAATGGGTTGCCCTGATTCTGTAGTTTTCATAAACACCCCATATGTGGTTGTAAACTACTGTTTGGCCGAACGGTAGCACATAGAAGGAGGGGAACACCATATGGGTTTTGGAAGGCAGATTTGGCAGGACTGGTTTTGTTTATACCATGTCCCATTTGAAACCCCCTGTTGCACCCCTAGAATAGAAATTTCAAAAAAGTGACTCCATCTAAGAAAGTACACCCCTCAAGGTATTCAAAACTGGGTTTACAAACTTTGTTAACCCTTTAGGTGTTCCACAAGAGTTAATGGCAGATGGAGAAACAATTTTGAAATTTATATTTTTTGGAAAATTTTCCAATATAATCAATTTTTTCCAGGAGTAAAACAAGGGTTAACTGCCAAACAACACTCAAAATGGGTTGCCCTGATTCTGTAGTTTGCAAAAACACCCCATATGTGGTCGTAAACTACTGTTTGGCCGAACGGTAGCACATAGAAGGAGGGGAACACCATATGGGTTTTGGAAGGCAGATTTGGTAGGACTGGTTTTGTTTATACCATGTCCCATTTGAAGCCCCCTGTTGCACCCCTAGAATAGAAATTTCAAAAAAGTGACTCCATCTAAGAAAGTACACCCCTCAAGGTATTCAAAACTGGGTTTACAAACTTTGTTAACCCTTTAGGTGTTCCACAAGAGTTAATGGCAGATGGAGAAACAATTTTGAAATTTATATTTTTTGGGAAATTTTCCAATATAATCAATTTTTTCCAGGAGTAAAACAAGGGTTAACTGCCAAACAACACTCAAAATAGGTTGCCCTGATTCTGTAGTTTGCAAAAACACCCCATATGTGGTCGTAAACTACTATTTGGCTAAACGGCAGGACATAGAAGAAGGGGAACGTCATTTTTGGAAGGCAGATTTTGCTGGACTGGTTTATTGACACCATGTACCCTTTCAAGCCCCCTGATGCACCCCTAGAGTAGAAACTCCATAAAAGTGACCCCATCAGGAAACTACGGGATAAGGTGGTTGTTGTTTTGGGACTATTTTTGGGGTAAATTTGATTTTTGGTTGCTCTATATTACTCTTTTTTGAGGCAATGTAACAAAAAAATGTAATTCTAAAATTGTTTCTACATTCACTATTTGGTTTTGTGGAACACCTAAAGGGTTAACATAGTTTGTAAAGTAACTTTTGAATACCTTGAGGGGTGTAGTTTCTTAGATGGGGTCACTTTTTTGGAGTTTCTAGTCTAGGCTACATCAGGGGGGGCTTCTAATGGGACATGGTGTCAAAAAAAAAACTGTCCATCAAAATCTGCCTTCCAGAAACCATATGGAGTTCCCTTCGTTCTATGCCCTGCCGTGCGGCTATATAACCATTTACGACCACATATGGGGTGTTTCTGCAAACTACAGAATCGGGGCAATAAATATTTAGTTTTGTTTGGCTGTTAACCCTTGCTTTATTACCGGCAAAATGGATTCAAATTGAAATTTTGCCCAAAAATTGGTGTTTTGGCACAGTTTTTATTTTATATTTTTAACACCGTTCATCCGAGGCGTTTGGTCAAAAGTTATTTTTATAGCGACGACTTTTACGCACGCGACGATGCCCAATATGTATGGCTCTCAGACTTTGGAGACACTAAGCAGGCATCCTAAAACTGCGGCCCTCCAGATATTGTAAAACTACAATTCCCACCATGCCCTGCTGATGGCTGTAGGTTGTCTGGGCATGCTGGGAGTTATAGTTTTACAACATCTGGAGGGCCGCAGTTTGAGGATGCCTGCTCTAAAACTAATATTTTTTGGGGAAAGAAAAATTGTTTCCGTGTCTCCAAAGTCTGAGAGCCATAGTGTTTTATGTTCTCTAGTGGACTGTTGAGGATTATAAAAATTTAGTACTCCATGGAAGTGTGATACTCCCTGAAGCAACCGTCAATGCAGAGGCCCGGATGATCGGGGCAAGTGTCACATTGAGTAGTGGTGTCCTTCCGTATCCCCCTCCTGCGACACACTCTGCACTTTTTTTGGGTTCGTCCCTTCTTTCCAGTATGGGGGACCACACCTGGAAAGTGTTGGCCAGGGACGATCCGGGCGCCTCCAATTCCCGAGGTACTCCGGCCTGCTCTTTCCCGGTCCGAAAAGATCAGGTCTTTGAGGACTGCCTCATAGAACTGGAGGAATGTCCCTGTGCTGCCAGCGCTTCGGGATAGTACAAAAGAGTTGTACATGGCAACCTGTACCAAGTAGACCGCAACTTTTTTGTACCATGCCCGGGTTTTGCGCATGGCGTTATATGGCGTGAGGACTTGATCAGAGAGATCAACTCCTCCCATATACCGATTGTAGTCGACGATACAATCGGGCTTGAGGACCGTTGCCGCGGTACCTCGCACAGGGACAGGGGTGGTGCCGTTACCATGGATTGTGGACAGCATAAGGACATCCCTCTTGTCCTTATACCTGACCAGCAACAGGTTTCCACTGGTAAGGGCACGGGTCTCACCCCTGGGGATAGGTACCTGGAGGGGGTAGGCAGGGAGGCCGCGTTGATTTTTCCGCACGGTCCCACAAGCGAACGTGGATCTGGCGGCAAGGGACCTGAACAAGGGAATGCTGGTATAAAAGTTATCCACGTACAAGTGGTAACCATTATCCAGCAGTGGGTACATAAGGTCCCACACGAGTTTCCCGCTAACACCCAGAGTGGGGGGACATTCTGGGGGTTGAATACGGGAATCTCGCCCCTCGTACACACGAAATTTGTAAGTGTACCCTGAGGCACTCTCACAAATTTTGTATAGCTTCACGCCATACCTCGCCCGCTTTGTGGGAATGTATTGGCGGAAACTAAGTCTCCCCTTGAACGCAACGAGAGACTCATCAACCGCGACCTCCCTTCCAGGTACGTAGGCCTCCATGAATTTGGCCCCAAAGTGATCGATGACCGGCCGTATCTTATACAGCCGGTCATAGGCAGGATCACCTCGGGGTGGACATGCTGCATTATCGGAATAATGCAGACATTTCCGGATGGCCTCAAACCGTGTACGTGTCATGACCATACTGTACAGTGGGGTCTGGTATAGGACGTCCCCACTCCAGTATTGCCTGACACTGGGTTTTTGGACTAGACCCATATGCAGCACGAGGCCCCAAAATGTCCTCATCTCGGCTGCACTGACCGGCGTCCAGCCACCGGGTCTAGCCAAAACTGAGCCTGGGTTTTGAGCGACGAACTGTTGGGCGTACAGATTCGTCTGCTCCACCATCAAATTCACCAGTGGCAGGGGGGGTCTGGGTTAGGGTTAGATGGATAGATGGAAGTTTGGAATAAAAGTTTTTTTTTTTTTTTTTTTCCTAACTAACTTTTCCCTTCTTTCCCTGCCTAACGGTGCCTCTCCCTCACTGACCCTAACCTACCTGGGTGGCGATGGGTGCAGGAGGGTGATGGATGGCGATTAGGGGGACACAGGAGCTCGTTCTGGACGGTGCTGCACGGTCAGGGTGCTGGACAGGAAGAGGAGGGGAGAGAGGAGCGCAGGAAGTTTGAATCTCGCGCCTCTCTCCCCTGCACCAATCAGCACCCTGGACAGCGGCGTTCAGCACCAGGGCCAGCACCGCCTCTCCAAATCCTCGGACTGCGATAGGTGGTGTAAAATTACGCCACCGATCGCAGTCTTTTTCCGGTTCATCGGGTCACAGGACACCCGAATGGACCGGAAACGCAGAAAACCGCAGGTCTGAATTGACCTGGTTAAGCTTGTAATGCTTTATATTAACGCTATATATATATATTCATTTGCATGTATCATTGTGTTTATTTACTTATATATGTTTATAATCTTGTAACCAATAAATCTGTATATTTTTATAATACCTGTGTATTATTGTATAATGCAGAACTACATTTTACCATTAACGTCATCTCACGTCAAAAAGAACTTATTTATCTGAGGAAATAGTCGGACTCAGATGTGAATTGTATCGATTAGGTTGTCTACAATTCACCAGGTCATGATTTTAAGAATTTATGACAAATTTTATAAATTAAATTTTTTTATGGTTAATTATTTTTATGACCATAATTAATAATTCTTAATTGAATTATTACCCCCCGACAAAGTCTACACTGCTATTTGGTTTTAAATTTATTTTTATTTTTTTAAATTAGGGTACACCTGTGATAACGCCCCTCCAGTCGTGCTAAACACACGTTCAGACAATACACTGGCTGCAGGGCAGGCCAGCACCTCAAAGGCGTAAAGGGCAAGCTCAGGCCATGTGCCCAATTTGGAGACCCAGAAGTTGCAGAGGGCAGACCCATCTGTCAGTTCGTGTAGGCGTGTGCAAACATACTGCCCGACCATGTCGCACGTCCCCATGATGTTCACGATCCAATTGGATATCTGCTCTATCAACTTTCAATGTTCTTTTCTGCGCCTACCATGTTGATCACGGTTAGTGGCGAATCAGGGTTCCACGCCAGAGAGGGAGTGTGAGAAAGGGATACCATATCGAAGGCAGGTCAGTGGCTGCAATGTGATCGAGCGGAAATGTGGGAAAAGTTGTTAAAGTTTAAGCAAAGCTACCGATTTGTTGACTCCAAATAACTTCTGCCTGATCGCACGTCACCGTGACGTCAATGATCCATTTGGATATCTTCTCTATCAACTTTCGATGTTCTTTTCTGTGCCTACCATGGTGATCACGGTTATCGGCGAATCAGGGTTCCACGCCAGAGAGGGAGCGTGAGAAAGAGAGTCCACATCCAAGGGAGATAAATGGATGAAATTTTATTTTGATAGAGCGGAAATATGGGAAAAGTTATTAAAGCAGAAGGATCGAAGGGCCAATTAAAGACGAATTTTAGAAATTTAAGTCCCTTTCACCTATGCAGAGTAGGGCTTTTTCATCGCCAGAAATGGGTTAATGTCACCCACCAATGGAACAGATTATTTTTAAAAATTTCGCTACCTGTCACTTATGCAGAGCAGGGGTCTATCACAGCCAAAAATTGTTGAATGTCAACCCAAGAATGTAACAGAAAAATTTGTGAAATTTATTAACCTGTCTACTAGGTATAGCAGTGGTCGGCAAACCTGCTGCTCGCGAGCCACAAGCGTCTCTTTAGCCCCTTGAATGCGGTTCTTACAGGTGACCTGTGTGGCGGCGCTGCTTTTCTAACTCCGCTACTGTCGCTACGCTAAGCGCAGCTGCGCATGGAGCCCTGGGCTGCGCGCGGTCCGGACTCATATGGAAAGGAGGGGGCCCCCAGCCGGCGGCCGCTCTGAGCCTCGCTCTGCCTGCTTCTTTAAGAGAGTCGACGAGCAGTTGCTGTGAGTGAGCGTGCCACGTCTGTCTGACGTTGCCACAGCTCCACCCCCAGAGCAGAGAAGAAGAACCAGCGGCAGCCAGCCACAGCCCACAGACTCTGCCAGGAAAGGCCCACGGCCCGCCGCCCACACACAGAAGACTCTTCTGAGACTGTGACAGGAGGCAGCCAAGTTCCAACAGTTAGTGGTAGATAGGTTGGTTAATTATAACAACTTAGTTACTGCATCCCGTTCCCACCATCTCACCCGTCCCAGTAGTGCCAGCCAGTGTACTGTAACTAGCCCGCCCTGGTTCTGTTTGGACTGGACTGGAGAAATGTGCATGGGGGGGGGAGTCATGAGAGAGATGTCTGTGCATGTGTTGCCACTGCTGGAGAAATGTGCCATGGGGCCACCCTGGTTCTATTTGAACTGGAGAAATGTGCATGGGGGAGGCGAATGACTCAGAGTCATGAGAGAGATGTGACAGAACCAGGGCGGCCCCATGGCACATTTCTCCAGCAGTGCCAGCACATGCACAGACATCTCTCTCATGACTCCCCCCCATGCACATTTATCCAGCAGTGCCAACACATGCACAGACATCTCTCTCATGACTCTGAGTCATTCGAACCCCCCCCAATGCACATTTCTCCAGTCCAAACAGAACCAGGGCGGCCCCATGGCACATTTCTCCAGCAGTGCCAGCACATGCACAGACATCTCAGATTCATGAGAGAGATGTCTGTGCATGTGCTGGCACTGGCACTGCTGGAGAAATGTGCCATGGGGCCGCGGCCACCCTGGTTCTGTTTGGACTGGACTGGAGAAATGTGCATTGGGGGGGGGGGGCCCTTATTGTTTTTCGGCCCAGGGCCCCATTTCACCTAGAACCGGCCCTGCCTGTGGAACGCATTTGCGTTCCGCAAAGCTGGAGAGGGCGTGTACATCTCATATCACCCATATTTCCTCCCACTATTATCATCACACAGGAAGCCGGAGTAATCGAGGGAGTACACACCTCCTTCCAAACGTCGGAATGTGCTGCGTCACAACAGGAAGTGACGAGGGTAGTGAAAGGTAGTCAAAAAAAAATTGGCTCTTAAAAGAAATTTCAATTGCGGTTTTGTTGATATTTGGCTCAGTTGACTATCACACACAAAAATAGGTGAATTTCACCCGAAAATGTAACAGACAAATTAGTGAATTTGTTTTACCTGTCTACTATGTATAGCAGTGGTATATCACACCCAATAATTGGCAAATTTCACCCAAAAAAGTAACAGACAAATTAGTGAATTTTTTTACCTGTCTACTAGGTATAGCAGTGGTATATCACACCCAAAAAATGGTGAATTTCACCTGAACAGACCAATTAGTGAAATGACGTAAAATAAAATACGTACAAATAAAATAAAAAAACTTGATTTATGAGGTGGAGGCCCATATGGAGTAGGAGTTTGAAGAGGCGGTGGACGTAGCGGCGTAGGTGGAAGCGGTGGTGGAGGAGGACGAGGTAGCCAACACTGGTTTTTGGTTTAAATGTTTTTTTATTTATTTTTTTATTACGGTACACCCCAAAAAGAGTGGGAAATATCAAAAATACAACAATGAGCAATTGAGCTGTAGTATAACAATGGCTGGGTAAGGCTGGTATACATGTCCATTCTGCACAAGGTATGGACAAGTCCTGTGGGATCCATGCCTGGTTCATTTTAATGAACGTGAGCTTGTCCACATTGGCTGTAGACAGGCGGCTGCGCTTGTCTGTGATAACGCCCCCTGCCGTGCTAAACACACGTTCAGATAATACACTGGCTGCAGGGCAGGCCAGCACCTCCAAGGCATAAAGGGAAAGCTCAGGCCATGTGCCCAATTTGGAGACCCAGAAGTTGAAGGGGGCAGACCCGTCATTTAGTATGTGTAGGCGTGTACACACATACTGCTCCACCATGTGGGTGAAATGCTGCCTTCTGCTAAGACGTTCCATATCAGCTGGTGGTGCTGATTGTTGTGGCGTGCTGATATAAAGCTTTTCCACATTTCGGCCATGCTAACCCTGCCTTCTGAGGTGCTGGCGGTGCCCCAGCTGCTTTGGCGACCTCTTCCTCCTCCTCTGCCTTCGCCTTGTGCTTCCACTGTGCCCCTGCTGTCAGGTGGAAATCTTGTACTCGCACATCTTACGATCCCGCTCCAGTGAGGGAATTAAGGATGGTACGTTGTCCTTGTAACGGGGATCCAGCAGCGTGGCCACCCAGTAATCAGCACAAGTTAGATTGTGGGCAACTGGGCGGTCGTTGCGGAGACACAGCAGCATGTAATCACTCATGTGTGCCAGGCTGCCCAGAGGCAATGAAAAGCTGTCCTCTGTGGGAGGTGTATCGTCTGTGTCTTCTGTACCCCCAGCCACGCACCAGTGATGGCCATGAGCTGGTCTGGGTGCCACCCTGCTGTGAACAAGGTTCCTCCTCCTCCATCTCCACCTCGTCATCCTCCAGAACTGTGCCCTGGCTGGACAATTGTGTACCTGGCGTTTGTGGGTACAGGAACCCACCCTCGGAGCTACTTGTGAATGACTGGCCTGAAACCCTACGAAATGATCCCTCTTCCTCCTCCTCCTGTGCCATATCCTCTTCCATCATCGCCAGCAGCGTTTTTTTCAAGGAGGCATAGAAATGGGATAGTAACGCTGAGAACGGCATTATCGGCACTGGCCATGTTGGTGGAGTACTCGAAACAGCGCAACAAGGAACACAGGTCTCGCATGGAGGCCCAGTCATTGGTGGTGAAGTGGTGCTGTTCCACAGAGCGACTCACCCGTGCGTGCTGCAGCTGAAACTCCACTATCGCCTGCTGCTGCTCGTCGCATATGAGGCGGTGAGCTGGAAGGCCGAAGTTACGCTGCAGCGCTGACAGACAGGCGAGCAGTAGCAGGATGAGAACGCTGAAAGCGCGCACAGACGGCCCGCACTTTATGCAGCAGCTCTGACATATCGGGGTAATTTTTAAGGAACCTCTGCACCACCAAATTTAGCACATGTGCCAGGCAAGGGATGTGCATCAAACCGGCTAGTCCCAGAGCTGCTACGAGATTTCGCCCATTATCGCACACCACCAGTCCGGGCTTGAGGCTCACTGGCACCAACCACTCATTGGTCTGTTGTTCAAGGCCCGTCCACAGCTCTTGCGCGGTGTGGGGTTTGTCCCCCAAACAGATACGTTTTAAAACTGCCTGCTGTTGTTTACCCCTGGCTGTGCTGAAGTTGGTGGTGAAGGTGTTACGCTGACTGGATGAGGAGCCGGTAGCGGATGAGGAAGTGGAGTAGGAAGCAACAGGAGGCAAAGAGAAGCGCCCTGCAATCCTCGGTGGTGGAAGGACATGCGCCAAACTGCTATCCGCCTCAGGACAAGCCACCACTGCATTTACCCAGTGTGTTGTTAGGGAGATATAACGGGCTTACTTATCCACGTATCTGTAGTTAGGTGGACCTTGCCACAGATGGCGTTGCGCAGTGCACACCTGATTTTGTCCCCCACTTGGTTGTGCAAGGAAGGGATGGCTCACCTGGAAAAGTAGTGGCGGCTGGGCATGACGTACTGTGGGACAGCCACCGCCAAAAGGCTTTTAAAACTCTCTGTCTCCACCAGACAGAATGACAGCATTTCAAAAGCCAGGAATTTTGAAATGCTGGCATTCAGGGCCAGGGATCGCAGGTTGGTATGGGGGTACTTTCTCTTTCGCTCCAGTGTTTGGGAGATAGACAGCTGAACGCTTCCATGGGACATTGTGTAGATGCTTGGTGACCCAGGTGGTGGCGTTGCTGACACATCCTCTGTTTGCGGGGTGGCAGGTGCCACTGTCACTCCAGAGGGGGATGAAGAGGCCGAGACTGCAGCAGAAGAGGAAGCAGGAGGAGCCAGAGACCTTTCTTGGTTTTTGAGGTGTCTACTCCACTGCAGCTCGTGCTTTGCACTTAGATGCCTGGTCATGCAGGTTGTGCTCAGGTTGAGAATGTTTATGCTTCGCTTCAGGCTCTGATTGCACAGCCTGCAAACCACTCGTGTCCTGTCGTCAGCACATTGTCTGAAGAACTGCCACACCAGGGAACTCCTTAAATCTGGCTTTGGTGTGCTCGGTCCCTTGGTGCGGTGGGCAGTAGCAGGTGTACTGTCTAGGGGACGGCCGCTCAGCTTTTGCACCCCCCTCCCTCTTCTGCTGTGCTGGTGCCTCTGTGCAACCACCGCCTCTTCCTCCGAACTAGACCGGACACTTCGCATGACCTTGATTCCATGTGGGGTCGAGGACCTCATCGTTCTCCACTTCATCTTCCACCCAGTCTTCACTCCTGCCCTCCTTGTCGGTCTGCACACTGCAGAAAGCCATAGCAGTTTTCACCTGTGTTTCGTCATCATCCGAGACGTGCTGCGGTGGTACTCCTATGTACTCATCCTGAAACATAAGTGGTTGGGCATCGGTGCACTCAATCTCTTCCACTTCTGGGGCAGGGTTATGTGGATGGCCCTGGGAAACCCTGCTAGCAGAGTCATCAAAAAGCAGAAGAGACTGCTGCATGACTTGGGGCTCAGAATGCTTGGCTGATTTGCAAGGGGGTGAGGTGAAAGACTGATGGACATGGGCTGCAGGTGCCAACTCTGATCTTTCAGCAGGAGACTGGGTGGGAGACAATGTGAAGGAAGTGGAGGCACTGTCAGCCACCCAATCTACTATCGCCTGTACTTGTTCTGGCCTCACCATTCGTAGAGCTGCATTCGGCCCTACCAAATAACGCTGAAGGTTCTGTCGCCTACTTGCACCTGAGGAAGGTGTTTCACTTGTGCGTGTAGCTGGCACAGATCAACCACGTCCTCTCCCTGCAACAGGAGCTCCACCAGCAGCACCACGACCGAGACCACGTCTATTATTTGACGCTCTCCTCATTCTTTGCGTTCACCCACCAAACTAACAGATGGTTTATGTCAGGCGACAATGTAACTGCCAATAGTCAACAATTAAGTTCATTGAGAGTTAAGGCAGTTCCGGTGTCATAAAGTGGAAAAATTTCTTGAGGTCACACAATAGTGTGACAGGCGAATTTTATACAATTACTTCACGGTCACAAAATTTTTTAATTTGTCAACCAACAATGTAACTGCAGTATTGACTGGTTGTATTGGACTGTCAGAAATGCAGCAAAGGCCACAAATGTAGTGTCTTGCACAAAATGGGTGTTTTTTTTAAACCAGAATATAACAGCAGTATTTAAAGCTTGTATTTGACTGTCACAAATGTAGCAAAGGCCCCAAATGTAGGGTCTTGAACAAAATGGGTGTTTTTTTAAAACCAGAATATAACAGCGGTATTTAACGCTTGTATTGGACTGTCACAAATGCAGTGCATGGTGCAAATGTACTTTTTAGCAAAAAAATTATAATTTGTCCCCACAGAATCTAACAGATGGATTTACTTGGATTGTACTTTACAGAAAAAAATGTGAATATGTCACACCCTGGGTCCCTGAACTCACAGAACGATTCCCTATATTATTTTACCTTCCCCTGGCACATATGCAGTGCAGGTACACTTAAAAAATGGGTATATGTTGCCCACTGAACTAAAAGAACAGGGTTAAATTATTGTCCCTGGCACATATGCTGTGCTTGTGCACTGAACTTGCACAAAATGGCCGCTGACACCCACCTAACTAACAGACGAATAAAAGTTATTTTTCTGTGTCACTGGGCTCAGGGCAGGGTAAAAAAAATCTTGCACTGCACCCACAAAACAAAATCACTGTACATCGCAGAGTTAACAAGTTCTGATAACAGATAGATTCTTTCCTATTCTCTCCCTCACAGCAGCAGCATCCTATCCCTACACTAGTAAGAGCAGAGTGACGTGCAGCGCTACGTGACTCCAGCTTATATAGAGGCTGGGTCTCATGCTGCACTGGCCAATCACAGCCATGCCATTAGTAGGCATGGCTGTGATGGCTTCTAAGGGCACAAGAGTTAAACGCTTGTTGATTGGATGCTCTGCAGCCTTTCAAAAAGCGCCATTAAATCGCCGAACACCGAACTCAAACCCGAACTTTTACTAAAATGTTGGGGTCCGGGGTCCAAAAATCCTAAAGTTCGGTACGAACCCGAACTTTACAGTTCGGGTTCGCTCAACCCTACTCTCCCGGCCTTCCCACAGGGATCCACAAGCAAGTTGTATGGGAATTGAAAGCAGAAGGGGATTGGAGTATTACAAGATGTCCTTAATGGATCAAAGGAAAAAATATGCTCATGGCAAGAATTACAGGATAAATTTCAGCTTCTGTCAAAACATTGGTTGCAATACTTACAACTTACCTCCTTTTGTAACTCTCAGGTGAGATCCTTAGGGGAGAAAGATAATCTGGCCCACTTTGAGAATTTAGTAGGTAAGGATGGTAAAGTAGAGTCCCTATTAGAGATGAGCGAATTTCATATTTTAAAATTCGTTCACGCTTCATTTGGTGGTAAAAGCAGAATTACGTTATGGATTCCGTTACCACAGACCATAACGCAATTCTATGACGGAATGCATAATGGAATACCTTTAGAGGCATTCCATCATAATAGAAGTCTATGGGCTGCAAAAAGGATCAGTCTTGTTTCCGTTATGTAGGGGAGTCCTCTCCTGCATAACGGAAACGGGATGGATCTGTTATGCAGGCCATAGACTTTTTTTTTGTATAATTGTCTTTTTATTGAAGAAAAAAGTACAGTAATAAAAGTGCATTTTTACAATTTTTTCATGTAAACAATTAACTATCAGGAATTTTAAATTGATAAAATAGCAGGAATGATAATACAAATACAGCATCATAATGCTAATCCTAGCAAGCCATAATAAGACCCGAAAACCGGGTAGGTGAATCTCACTTTCTAAAATGATAATATATACTTATAGTTTCAATAGTTTTTATTGACAGAGATAATGCTCATATACAATGTGTACAGTTTGCAAATACAGTGTTATAATAAGAACATATATCTCCAAAATTTTCCAGTTTTGACAGAAAACGTAGGTAAGTTCAATCCAAGAACAATAGTATGCTCATAAAGCAAAGGAAAAGAATACAAAATAAAATATAACATACAAACAAAGTCATGTCAGAGAGTCAGTACATCTTAATGTCAATGAGAGACATAATATATACTTATAAAGACGAAAAGGGGTAAACAAGACAAGACACAAAAGGGCAAACATACAAAAAGGGGAAGAGAATATTAGTCGCTCTTATCAAAGAAAGTATCCCAAGGTTGCCAAACCTTATTAAACTTATCTACCGTGTTATTAATAACTGCTGTCAAATACTCCATTCTTCTAATTTCCGTGATACTAGTAAACAAATCTAATTTAGTAGGTATGTCCTGTCTCTTCCAGAACTGGGCAATGAGGCGTTTTGTCGCTGACAGGACATGAAGTACTAAGCAAAGCACCGGCTTCTTTAGCACTATTGGAGGCATGTTCAATAGGAACATGTAGGGGTCCAATGAAAACTTGATATTAAGAAGCTGCAATAAAAGGCGCTGGACTTCTTTCTACAATGGGAAGATGATTGAACAATCCCAAAAAATGTGGAATAAAGACCCTTGACCAGAATCACACCTCCAACAAGTACCAGAAACCGTAGGGTTCAAATGCCTAAGCATCTGGGGGGTATGATACCAAAACATTAATGTCTTGTATGAATTCTCTCTGAAGGACACACAAGTGGATGACATTGCAGCCCTACGCCAGATAAGCTGCCACTCATTTGGCGAGATGTCTCGCTCAAGGTATCTCTCCCATTTAGACATATACGCATGTCGTAGGACCTGAGGTGGCTCCGGGGTTGAGAGGAGGACATAAATATCTGATATAATACCTTTAGTAGAGGTCGAAAGTTTGCATAATTTTTCAAACTGTGTCGGAGTGGACACTTTCGTATCTCGGAACATAGATCTAAGCAAATGTTTTATTTGTAAATGCTGCCATCTAGAGGACTCCGGAAGACTATATTTCTCCTTGAGCAAATCAAAAGATATAATCTCCAAAGTTAAATAGTCCACTATATCAGCAAATCTAAATAGCTTATTAGAGAACCATGGCTTAAAGAGCATACCCTGCATTCCTATCCTGAACACAGGGTTGAATAGGAATGAGGTCAGAGAGGGTCTATCAGAAACCAATGGAAATTTACTTTTACAACATTTCCAAATGGAGTGTGTGTGTGACATCGGGCCTAGTAACTGGACAGAGCAATCATTTGGTAGAGGGGACCACAGGAGAGCATTGGGATGAATGGGGGCTAGCCAAAGCTTTTCAATCTCCATCCATCTAGAAAATGCCTGAAGAGAGGACCACGCCGGGATCCGACGTAAATGCGTCGCCCAATAATATTTCACTATGTCAGGAAGCCCCAAACCCCCCTGCGTTTTAAGAGCAGTTAGGGTGTTGCATGCAATTCTATGTCTCTTCCCATTCCAGACAAATCGAAGGATAGAAGATTGTAATGCTCTCAGCTCTTTTTTTAGGTATCGGGACTGGGATAGTCTCCATCACATATAATAGCTTGGGTAGTATAGTCATTTTGACCGCTGCGATACGCCCCAACAAAGAAATAGGCAAGGGCATCCACTTAGTCATAAGTGTACTAAGTTCCTGAAAAAGTGGGACAAAATTATGGGTATACAGGGTACCAAATGTTTTTGTAAGTTTCACTCCTAAATAATTAAGGGCGATGTCATTCCACTTAAAATGATAATTGCTTTGTAAATTGCTCAAAACGTCTGGAGGGAGATTAATAGGTAATGCTTCTGTTTTTGTCCTATTTATCTTATATCCAGACAACCTCCCATACTCCTCTATGACCTGAAATAAATTTGGTAGCGAGATATGCAAATTGGTTAGCGTTAGAAGAATGTCATCTGCAAAGAGTGACAATTTAAAGTCTACTCTATTCACTTCAACCCCTTGGATGTCAGGATGGGCTCTTATTAGTGCTGCCAGCGGCTCTATGCATAATACAAAGAGTAATGGCGATAGCGGGCAGCCCTGCCTCGTGCCATTGTGGATGGGTATCCGCTTTGACTGAGCATGTGTCATTTTTACATAAGCCGAGGGACAGGTGTAGAGGGCTCGTACAGCATTCAGGAAGGGCCCCCCTATACCAAAACACTGCAGCGTAGAGAACATGAACGGCCAACTCAGGCGATCAAAGGCCTTTTCTGCATCTAGGCCTAATACTAATGCTTGCTGTTTCCTCCTATTAAGAACATCTATCAGATCTATAGTCCTCCTTGTATTGTCTCCTCCTTGGCGGTGCAACACAAAGCCAACCTGATCTTTGTGTATCAAACTCGGAAGCAGACTAACAAGCCTATTTGCCAATAGCTTTGTAAATATTTTTAGGTCCGAATTAAGGAGGGCTATAGGACGATAGTTCGCACAATCCATATGATCTTTATTTGGCTTAGGTATGAGAGTAATAAAAGATTGCAGCATCGTGTCAGGTATAGAGGAACCCCGCAAGAAGGAGTTAAAGACTTTAACCATGTGAGGGAGCAGAATATCTATATACGTCTTATAGTAAAGATACGATAGACCATCTGGTCCGGGAGACTTACGGTTTGCAAATTATTAATCACTTCAGTGATTTCCTCCTCTGTAATTTGAGTATTAAGGGTAGCTGCTAGGTCACTAGACAGTTTAGGTAGCTTACATTTTTTAAGAAAAGTAGAGAACTGATCTCGTTGCTGAATAGGATCCCTCGCTACCTGTAGGGGAAGAGAGTACAAATTTTCATAGTATTTTTGGAACAGAACCATTATTTTATTGGGGTCATAAGTAATAGTGCCATCAGCCTGTCTCATGGCCGTCGGGGCGTTCACTAAAGTGGAGTCCCGTAGTTGTTTCGCCAGAAGTGTGTGCGACTTATTCCCCCAGGCATAGTATCGTTGTCTGGAGTATAAGAGTAATTTGTCCGTCTTCACTAACGCCAGGTCTCTCAACTTAGCTCTCAACAGAACTATACGTCTTAAAAGGTGGCGAGAACTACGGGACCCCAATTGACCCTCCAGATTTTCCAAATCTTTTTTAATACTGCAATATTGCAAATTCCTGTCCCTTTTTAATTTGGAACCAATGGCTATGCAGCTACCCCTGAAGACAGCTTTATGCGCCTCCCATAGAGTGGATACGTTGGAAACTGATTGCTGATTGATACAAAAATATTCCGATAGACCCTCTCGTAGCTCCTGTTTAGATACAGGATTAGAAAGCAGGCTTTCATTCAATCGCCAATGACAGATCTTAGTAATCGGATGATCAGTATTTAACTTCAAAAAGATTGGCGCATGGTCTGACCATGAGATAGAACCTATATCAGCATCAACCATTAAACGCATTGTAGGAACATTACCTAAGAAATAATCAATACGAGAATGCATACTATGAGGGTGCGAGTAAAATATGTATGTTTTAGATGTAGGGTAGTTTACTCTCCATAGGTCAAATAACCCAAATCGTCTCACCAGACGTCTAAAAAGACGAGAAAGCCTAGCTTGCTCTCTAGAGGGGGGTTTCCCTGACAGTGTCTGTCTATCAAACGTTTCAGAGAAAGAGACATTAAAGTCACCTCCCACAATGAGTGCTGCCGGTAATAACTGAGATATTTTAGTGAATACCCTAGTAATAAAAGGAATCTGCTTGGTGTTTGGGGCGTAGAGGTTACATAATACTATAGGAGTGCCATACATTGTGGCCTGCAATATTACAAATCGCCCTAGAGGATCAGAGATCTGGTTGATCACTTGGAGTGGACAGTTAGCAGATAGAAGGATCGCTACCCCTGCCTTTTTCTGTCCACTAGAAGCAGAGTAGGCCCTTGGGAACAATCCCATAGCAAACTTGAACGTTCCAGTGTTATCAAAGTGCGGCTCCTGGAGGAAGACTATATCCGCTCTCTGAGCACGACATTCCGTTAAGGCCAGTCTCCGTTTTACATTGGAGTTCAGGCCTTTAACGTTTAAGGACATACACTTGACCATAGCGGAAATACTGGCTGCGCCATATACTTGCTATTTAGGCAGAAGGTATCATTCCCCCAGGAGACCACATCCCGATCCTTCCAAGTGAGAATCTGGAATAAATCATCAGCAGTAACGTTAGATACATTAAACAGATAGTATGACACATGACACACAAGGATATAAGGGAACACACAAGACGCGTACATGTAAGAGGTAAAAACAGGAATTATCCAAACATTGGACTTTGAAGTCCAGATGAGGGCAATAAAAGAAGGCATAAAACACATATTATAGCCCATTCTCTTCTCCCCCACTCTATAGAGAGCTGAGAAAAGGAAGAGGGCCAACAACAACATTCCCCCCTGTGGTGACATGGTTGAACACATCCGACATGGATGCCCATACATTCTTTAGACAATACGTGGAACAACTGAGCTCCTTAAAAGCCCAAGAATACGAGTTTCCTGAACGATTAGGTATCTGAAATATATGAGGAACAACAGCCGCCTATTATAGCGACGTAAACTGTAGGAAGCGAGCGTCATTTTATGACTCAGGACACATCAAGTCAGGTCAGTTCATCTCTCGCATTCAATCCCCTGGATTCTTCTCTTGGCTGGGACCTGCGGTTCTTGCTTCTCACTTGACTCCAAATTGGAAGGGGTGCAATCTGTGGATCAGGGACCTCCCAGTCATCAATAGGGGGCTCCGAAAGTCCCAAGGTAGCACAAAAAGCAGGTAAATCCGCGTGAGCACGCATTGGTACAGCTTTCCCATTTTTGTTAGCAATAAGTGCAAACGGATAGCCCCAGCGATATGGAATTTTCTTCTGCCTCATGGACTGTAATAGGGGCTGGAGATGGCGCCTTTTTTGCAGGGTGAGCCACGATAAATCCTGATATAGTTGCACTTGCACCCCTTGAAAATCAATAGCCCTCAGAGTACGGGCTTTCGCCATTATGGCCTCTTTCACCTGGAAGTCCGTGACACGACAAATAACATCCCGAGGCTGCGCTGACATATTTTTGGGTCGCAATGCCCTGTGAGCGCGGTCCATTTTGATAATATGAGTCGTTGGAGCCTCTAAGATGGAGTTAAATAATCCATTCAGGACCTCATGTAGATTTTCCTCTGATTCTGGTTCAGGCAGGCCCCTCACTCTAATATTGTGTCTGCGACCCCTGTTATCCAGGTCCTCTAAGTGCCTTGTGTTTTCTCGGACCACTAGGGTACATTTCTCTACAGTAGATTGGAGATGAGCAATATATTTGCGCGTAGTGTCGTGCTCAATTTCTAAGGAGTCTACCCTGGCTGTAACTTGTTGAAAGTCCTGACGTAAGGACGAGATTTCAGCTTTAAATGTGTCCCTAACTTCAACTATTAGGTTTTTAAAGTCCTCTTTAGTAGGGAGGTGCTGCAGCGACTGCCTCAAGGAAGCTGAGGCCTGCGACAATTGCGGGGCGCTATCTTCAAGATCTTCATTTATGTCTGACTGTGAGTCCCAGGGCACATCTTCCCCCATACCTTTCTCCTTGTTGATGTGATCATGGTCTTCTGAGGCTTCTGCCCAATCTCTTCTGCGCTGCGTTGGGGTAGCAGGGGGGTTATTGCGCTTCGGCGCCATTTTGGGCGGCATGCTTGTCAGGAGACTCACCCCTTGCGGCTGTCCCCCTGCGTTTTCTAACTGCCTCTGTCCTCTTGGCTTATAGGCAAATTCCTCCGCTAGTGGAGATAGAGGAGAGGCACTCACTGTTAGAGGGCCGCTACGTGCAGCGCGCTGTGTCAGGAGAGCTTTGCTGCCTTCTCCTCCAGCAGTGATTCCCGCCGCAGGTTCGCGCCACAGACCTCCTGAAGCAGACGGAGCGGCAGCGCGGCGATCCAGGAAGACTGTAATGTCCTGAGTCTTCAAAAGGGGTGCCGGGTTTCCTCTCACTCTCTTAGAGGTTAGCGATTTCCCCATGGGACCCGAACACCGTGCTTGTGGAGCTTCTATATGGTGGCTGGGCAGCGGAGCTCCTCACTCACACGTCCATCTTGCCGGACGGCCAAGCCACGCCCTCGGCCATAGACTTTTATTATGACTGAATGAATAATGGAATGCCTCTAAAGGCATTGTACAGACAACAATGTCTGATGATATTTTGTATCATTTTGTTTTCCTTTCTGTAAAAGGAATTTGTACATTGATCCTGATCTGAATAAAAGTTTGAATAAAAAGAAACAGGACAATAGGCAAGCAGCTTGGTGAGAAGGAAACAACTGTTGCAATTATTTGAAAATGAATGGAATAAACACAAGATGACTGTCAATCTTCCTCGGTCTGGGACTTTGTGCAAGATCTCTTCTTGTGGAATAAGGATGATTCTGAGAAAGGTCAGGAATCTGCCCAGAACTACACGGGAGGATTTGGTCAATGATCTGAAGAGAGCTGGGACCACAGTCTCAACGATTACCATTAGTAACACACTACGCCAGACCAAATAGAAACAGAACTTTTTGGTATCAACTTCACTCGCCATGTTTGGAGGAAGAAAAAGGATTAGTACAACCCGAAGAACACCATTCCAATCGTGAAGCATGGTGGTGGAAACATCATACTTTGGGGGTGTTTTTCTGGAAAGGGGACAGAACGACTGCACTGTATTGAAGGGAGGATGGATGGGGCCATGTATTGCGAGATTTTGGTCAACAACCTCCTTCCCTCAGTTAGAGCATTGAAGATGGGTCATGGCTGGGTCTGTAAGGAGTGGTTCTGTAAGAAGCATTTCAAGGACCTGGAGTGGCCTAGCCAGTCTCCGGACCTGAACCCTATCGAAAATCTTTGGAGGGATCTGAAACTCAATGTAGCCTAGCGACAGCCCCGAAACCTTAAACATCTGGGGAAGATCTGCATGAAGGTGTGGGCCAAAATCCTTGCTGCAGTGTGTGAAAACTTGGTCAAGAACTACAGGAAACATCTGACCTCTATTATTGCAAACAAAGGTTTCTTTACCAAATATTAAGTTCTGCTTTTCTATTTTATCAAATATTTATTTCATGCAATAAAAAGCAAATTCATTATTTAAAAATCATACAATTTAATTTTCTGGATTTATTTTTAGATTCTTTCTCTCACAGTTGAAGTGTACCCACGATAAAAATTACAGACGTCTCCATTCTTTGTAGGTGGGAAAACTTGCAAAATCGCCAGTGTATCAAATATGTATTTTCCCCACTGTATGTCTGAATGGTGGAAAGTGAAACTATGGGAGCTGCTTGTGTTTACTGGCCGATCAAACAATCTTTTCTACTGGTGGTGTGTCTGGAGCCTGTTCGTCGTGTGTGCATGCCTGCATGTAACCATTGCACCCAACATCTCCTGACAGCTAGGTCAAAGAAGCCCCAAAAGTGGGAAATTTGTCAAAACAACCAACTTGCTTCTCTGAGTCCAATGATGCGCCCCCTCTCAAAGTCTAATCCATGTAAAATGATAAGGGAAGGATGGAGACAGCACATCCAATTTATTCCAGATGCAACGTTTTGGCTAAGAAGCCTTTGTCAAGCATGCATACACCAAGTAAAGTGCGGTTTAAATACCCACCCAGTGACATCATCACAATGGGCCAGTCCATAACATAACCCCATATCATTATAGGGGTCAAAAGGGTGGAACCAGCTAAATACATTGCAAAAATATATAGTAAATATTGATTGTACAATATAAACACAAGACCATTGTTTGGATGTTTAATGGTTTGTGCAACGTACCCTCAGGTGGTATATGTGTGAAACGCAATGCTTTTCACTGGGTACGTTCCTGTAAGGGCGGAAGTGTGAATTCCGCATGCGTGAAAGCATCCCGACAACTGCACATGTCCATGAGCGCCGTTAGAGATATACATGTTATAAGTAGTGTTGAGTGAACTTCCGATTCCCAAGTTGGGCGTTCGGGTTATCTAAGAATTCCGTAATGGATTCCGTTACCACAAGCCATAGCGGAATTCTATGATGGCATGCACCATGGAAGCCTATAAGAGGCATTCCGTATTGCATTTCGTCATAATAAAAGTCTATACTGGCCAGAAGCTTCGTTAGGTCAAACATTCGGAGCTGGAGCCCGGCATGTTTTGTCCAGTGCCCCGAATGTTTATGCTGGTGTGATATTTTTTTTATTTTATTAGGCTATTCCTAGCCATCTGGGCAATCCCACAGATCATCCCCCAACCCCTCTTGTACTTGTTCCGCTACTTGCAGGCTGTAAAAAATCGTAGAGACAATAATGGCTGGAATAATTGTGCTGTTGTTGGCTGTGCAGAAAACAGCAAAACTGCATAGGTTTGTCAGAAGTTTTTAGAACCAATAGTGCAATCATTTTGCCCAGTGAAGAGGGAATGTGGGTGCCTAGTGTGCATCAGAATGGCGTAGAGATAATGTGTGATAATGCATCAAGCAATAATATTAAACTCTACCTACAATGGGAGCAACATAAAAACCTGGTGCACACAAAGCAGGGGGCACTATGGAAGCCTAGTGCAGGCCAGAACTGCATAGGCTGTCAGATACCACATCTAGCAATAGTACAGATAATCCTCCGAATGAGGGGGAGGGAGAATGAGGGGGAGGGGGAAGATGGCAAAACTGCATAGACCTAAGAAACAGCACACCGTGATGGTATGATTACTCATACCATTGCATTACTCCCTTTCTTAGCCATAGTAACACCAGATTTGAGCAGGTTTGCTATATACAGGAGCCTGGGACACACCATAGCCAGGAAGGTTTGTCAGATACAGAAATTAGTGATGGCACAAATACTGTGCCTGATGAATGGGTTAATATATTTGCCTGGTGCACACTAGAACCAGGAAGGTTTGTGAGACACAGCATTTGGCTATGCTACAATTACTCAGCCTAATAAAGGGGGTAACATAACTGACTGGGGCACACCATCACTGTGGAGACATTAGTGTTGATCGAGCATGCTTGGCCGAACACCAGTTCGGCTCGAGCATCTCGATGCTCGGCGCATGGCGGTATTCGGCTGAACATGTGCTCGAGCGCAATGCTTGAATCTCCTCCCCAATAAACGTGCAGGTAAGTACTGCCCTTCACTGTAATGCCGTAGCCATGTTGGTTACTGGCATTACAGTGATTGGCTGGCGGGAACGCGTCATCAGGTGCTATATAGCACCCGATGACACGTGTTCGGCTCAGTGTTAGGCCTCATGCACACGACCGTTGTGTGCATCTGTGGCCGTTGTTCCATTTTCTGTGATTTTCTGCGGACCCATTGACTTTCAATGGGTCCGTTGAAAACTCGGAAAATGCACCGTTGTTCATCCGCGGCCATGATCCGTGTTTCCTGTTCGTCAAAAAAATATGATCTGTCCTATTTTTTTGACGGACAACGGTTCACGGACCCATTCAAGTCAATGGGTCCGTGAAAAAACACAGATGCACACAAGATTGGCATCCGCGTCCGTGATCCGTGGCCGTTGGTAACAGATCCGTCTGCATTAAAGCTTTTTCAGATATGAGTTTTCACTTCAGTTCCGAATCCCCCATCATTGGTGGCCAGTGCGGCCTCACATCTCCCCCCTTCCCTAGTTAAAATCACGTTCCGAATCCCCCATCATTGGTGGCCAGTGCGGCCTCACATCTCCCCCCCGTAGTTAAAATCACGTTCCCCCATCATTGGTGGCAGTGGAGAGTTCCAATCGGAGTCCCAGTTTAATCGCTGGGGCTCCGATCGGTAACCATGGCAACCAGGACGCTACTGCAGTCCTGGTTGCCATGGTTACTTAGCAATTTTTAGAAGCATTATACTTACCTGCGATGTCTGTGACCGGCCGGGCGCTCCTCCTACTGGTAAGTGACAGGTCTGTGCTATAGGCAATGCGCCGCACAGACCTTTCACTTACCAGTAGGAGGAGCGCCCGGCCGGTCACAGACATCGCAGCTCACAGGTAAGTATAATGCTTCTAAAAATTGTTAAGTAACCATGGCGACCAGGACTGCAGTAGCGTCCTGGTTGCCATGGTTACCGATCGGAGCCCCAGCGATTAAACTGGGTCTCCGATCGGAACTCTCCACTGCCACCAATGATGGGGGAACGTGATTTTAACTAGGGGAGGGGGAGATGTGAGGCCGCACTGGCCACCAATGATGGGGGATTCGGAACGTGATTTTAACTAGGGGGGGGGGGGATATGTGAGGCTGCACTGGCCACCAATGATGGGGGATTCGGAACGTAATTTTAACTAGGGGGGGGGGGAGATGTGAGGCTGCACTGGCCACCAATGATGGGGGATTCGGAACGTGATTTTAACTAGGGGGGGGGAGAGGTGAGGCCGCACTGGCCACCAATGAATGTAATACAGGGGAGGGAGGGGGGGTCTGCACCCTCCTGCCTGGCAGCGCCTGATCTCTTACAGGGGGCTATGATACGCACAATTAACCCCCCAGGTGCGGCACAGATCACAGCCCCCTGTAAGAGATCGGGTGCTGCCAGGCAGCAGGGGGCAGTCGTGTACACAGTTCGTAGGATATTCTAACTTGAAGCGTCCCCATCACTATGGGAACGCCTCTGTGCTAGAATATACTGTCGGATATGAGTTTCACGATCTAACTCAAATCCGATGGTATATTCTAACATAGAGGCGTTCCCATGGTGATGGGGACGCTTCAAGTTAAAATATACCATCGGATTGGAGAAAACTCCGATCCTATGGTATATTAACTCCTGACTTTACATTGAAAGTCAATGGGGGACGGATCCTTTTGCAATTGCACCATATTGTGTCAACGTCAAATGGATCCGTCCACATTGACTTGCATTGTGAGTCAGGACGGATCCGTTTGGCTCCGCACGGCCAGGCGGACACCAAAACGACAATTTTTTCAGGTCCGTGGATCCTCCAAAAATCAAGGAAGACCCACGGACGAAAAAACGGTCACGGATCACAGACCTACGGACCCCGTTTTTGCTGACCTTAAAAAAAACCCGGTTGTGTGCATGAGGCCTTAGTCAGGGAGAGATGTGTTGAGGAAGGAAAAGATAGTGTAGGTAGTGAATTTTTTTTGGGGAAGTTGAAAAACTTGTCAGAGACCCAAAAGTCCTTTTAAGGACTATTGTTGTGTGTGGCAGCAGCAATATATATTTTTAGCACAACCTGCGCTAAATTGCTAAAACTTAACAGACCCAAAAGTCCTTTTAACCGCCTCCGGACCGCCTAATGCAGGATCGCGTTCCAGAGGCGGCTCACTCAGGCAGAGTCACGCATATACCCGTCATCTCGCGAGAGGCGATATTTCCTGTGAACGCGCACACACAGGCGCGCGCGTTCACAGGAACTGCAGGTAAGCGAGTGGATCTACAGCCTGCCAGCTGCGATCGTTCGCTGGCAGGCTGTAGATGCGATTTTTTTAACCCCTAACAGGTATATTAGATGCTGTTTTGATAACAGCGTCTAATATACCTGCTATCTGGTCCTCTGGTGGTGCCTTTTGCTTGGATCAACCACCAGAGGACACAGGCAGCTCTGTAATAAGTAGCACCAAGCACCACACTACACTACACCCCCCCTGTCAGTTATTAACCCCTTATTAACCCCTGATCACCCCATATAGACTCCCTGATCACCCCCCTGTCATTGATCACCCCCCTGTAAGGCTCCATTCAGAGGTCCGTATGTGTGTTGCGGATCCACGGATCCATGGATCGGATCCGCAAAACACATACGGACGTCTGAATGGAGCCTTACAGGGGGGTGATCAATGACAGGGGGGTGATCACCCCATATAGACTCCCTGATCACCCCCCTGTCATTGATCACCCCCCTGTAAGGCTCCATTCAGACGTCCGTATGTGTTTTACGGATCCATGGATCGGATCCGCAAAACACATACGGACGTCTGAATGGAGCCTTACAGGGGGGTGATCAATGACAGGGGGGTGATCACCCCATATAGACTCCCTGATCACCCCCCTGTCATTGATCACCCCCCTGTCATTGATCACCCCGCTGTAAGGCTCCATTCAGAGGTCCGTATGTGTTTTGCGGATCCACGGATCCATGGATCGGATCCGCAAAACACATACAGACGTCTGAATGGAGCCTTACAGGGGGGGTGATCACCCCATAAAGACTCCCTGATCACCCCCCTGTGATTGATCACCCCCCTGTAAGGCTCCATTCAGACGTCCGTATGTGTTTTGCGGATCCGATCCATGGATCCGTAAAACACAAACGGACCTCTGAATGGAGCCTTACAGGGGGGTGATCACCCCATATAGACTCCCTGGTCACCCCCCTGTCATTGATCACCCCCCTGTAAGGCTCCATTCAGAGGTCCATATGTGTTTTGCGGATCCACGGATCGGATCCGCAAAACACATACAGACGTCTGAATGGAGCCTTACAGGGGGGGTGATCACCCCATATAGACTCCCTGATCACCCCCCTGTAAGGCTCCATTCAGACGTCCGTATGTGTTTTGCGGATCCGATCCATGGATCCGTGGATCCGCAAAAACACATACGGACCTCTGAATGGAGCCTTACAGGGGGGTGATCAATGACAGGGGGGTGATCAGGGAGTCTATATGGGGTGATCACCCCCCCTGTAAGGCTCCATTCAGACGTCCGTATGTGTTTTGCGGATCCGATCCATGGATCCGCAAAACACATACGGATGTCTGAATGGAGCCTTACAGGGGGGTGATCAATGACGGGGGAGGGGTGATCACCCCATATAGACTCCCTGATCACCCCCCTGTCATTGATCACCCCCCTGTAAGGCTCCATTCAGACGTCCGTATGTGTTTTGCGGATCCGTGGATCCGCAAAACACGGACACCGCGGATCCGCAAAACACATATGGACGTCTGAATGGAGCCTTACAGGGGGGTGATCAATGACAGGGGGGTGATCAATGACAGGGTGGGGATCACCCCATATAGACTCCCTGATCACCCCCCTGTAAGGCTCCATTCAGACATTTTTTTGGCACAAGTTAGTGGAAATTGATTTTTTTGTTTTTTCTTACAAAGTCTCATATTCCACTAACTTGTGACAAAAAATAAAATCTCACATGAACTCACCATACCCCTCACGGAATCCAAATGCGTAAAAATTTTTTGACATTTATATTCCAGACTTCTTCTCACGCTTTAGGGCCCCTAAAATGCCAGAGCAGTATAAATACCCCACATGTGACCCCATTTCGGAAAGAAGACACCCCAAGGTATTCGCTGAGGGGCATATTGAGTCCATGAAAGATTGAACGTTTTGTCCCAAGTTAGCGGAAAGGGAGACTTTGTGAGAAAAAAAAATATCAATTTCCGCTAACTTATGCCAAAAAAAAAAAAATCTTCTATGAACTCTCCATGCCCCTCATTGAATACCTTGGGGTGTCTTATTTCCAAAATGGGGTCACATGTGGGGTATTTATACTGCCCTGGCATTTTAGGGGCCCTAAAGCGTGAGAAGAAGTCTGGGATCCAAATGTCTAAAAATGCCCTCCTAAAAGGAATTTGGGCCCCTTTGCGCATCTAGGCTGCAAAAAAGTGTCACACATGTGGTATCGCCGTACTCAGGAGAAGTTGGGCAATGTGTTTTGGGGTGTCATTTTACATATACCCATGCTGGGTGAGATAAATATCTCGGTCAAATGCCAACTTTGTGTAAAAAAATGGGAAAAGTTGTCTTTTAGAGAGATATTTCTCTCACCCAGCATGGGTATATGTGAAAAGACACCCCAGAACACATTGCCCAACTTCTCCTGAGTACGGCGATACCACATGTGTGACACTTTTTTGCAGCCTAGGTGGGCAAAGGGGCCCACATTCCAAAGATCACTTTTAGGATTTCACAGGGCATTTTTTACACATTTTGATTTCAAACTACTTCTCACGCATTAGGTCCCCTAAAATGCCAGGGCAGTATAACTACCCCACAAGTGACCCCATTTTGGAAAGAAGACACCCCAAGGTATTCCGTGAGGGGCATGGCGAGTTCCTAGAATTTTTTATTTTTTGTCACAAGTTAGCGGAATATGATGATTTTTTTTTTCTTACAAAGTCTCATATATCACTAACTTGTGACAAAAAATAAAAACTTCCATGAACTCACTATGCCCATCACGAAATACCTTGGGGTGTCTTCTTTCCAAAATGGGGTCACTTGTGGGGTAGTTATACTGCCCTGCGTGAGAAGTAGTTTGAAATCAAAATGTGTAAAAAATGCCCTGTGAAATCCTAAAGGTGCTCTTTCGAATGTGGGCCCCTTTGCCCACCTAGGCTGCAAAAAAGTGTCACACATGTGGTATCGCCGTACTCAGGAGAAGTTGGGCAATGTGTTTTGCGGTGTCTTTTTACATATACCCATGCTGGGTGAGAGAAATATTTCTCTAAAAGACAACTTTTCCCATTTTTTTATACAAAGTTGTCATTTGACAGAGATATTTATCTCACCCAGCATAGGCATGTAAAAAGACACCCCAAAACACATTGCCCAACTTCTCCTAAGTACGGCGATACCACATGTGTGACACTTTTTTGCAGCCTAGGTGGGCAAAGGGGCCCACATTTGAAAGAGCACCTTTAGGATTTCACAGGGCATTTTTTACACATTTTGATTTCAAACTACTTCTCACGCATTAGGGCCCCTAAAATGCCAGGGCAGTATAACTACCCCACAAGTGACCCCATTTTGGAAAGAAGACACCCCAAGGTATTTCGTGATGGGCATAGTGAGTTCATGGAAGTTTTTATTTTTTGTCACAAGTTAGTAGAATATGAGACTTTGTAAGGAAAAAAAAAATCATCATTTTCCGCTAACTTGTGACAAAAAATAAAAAGTTCTATGAACTCCCTATGCCCATCAGCGAATACCTTAGGGTGTCTACTTTCCGAAATGGGGTCATTTGTGGGGTGTTTTTACTGTCTGGGCATTGTAGAACCTCAGGAGCTCAGAAAGTCAGAGCTGCTTCAAAAAGCGGAAATTCACATTTTTGTACCATAGTTTGTAAACGCTATAACTTTTACCCAAACCATTTTTTTTTTTTTTACCCAAACATTTTTTTTTATCAAAGACATGTAGAACAATAAATGTAGAGAAAATTTTATATAGAAATGTAGTTATTTTAAAAAAAAAATTACAACTGAAAGTGAAAAATGACATTTTTTTGCAAAAATTTCGGTAAATTTCGATTAATAACAAAAAAAGTAAAAATGTCAGCAGCAATGAAATACCACCAAATGAAAGCTCTATTAGTGAGAAGAAAAGGAGGTAAAATTCATTTGGGTGGTAAGTTGTATGACCGAGCAATAAACCGTGAAAGTAGTGTAGTGCAGAATTGTAAAAAGTGGTCTGATCATTAAGGGTGTTTAAGCTAGGGGAGCTGAGGTGGTTAAGGAATATTGTTGTGTGTGGCAGCAGCAATATATATTTTTAGCGCAACCTGCGCTAAATTGCTAAAACTTTACAAACCCAAAAGTCCTTTTAAGGACTATTGTTGTGCGGGCAGCAACAATATATATTTTTAGCGCAACCTGCAGCTAAATTGCTAAAACTTAACAGACCGAAAAGTCCTTTTAAAGGACTATTGTGTGTGTCAGCAATATCTATTTTTATTGCATCCTGTGCTAAATAGCGTGTAATAGTTAGGCCGCTGCAGACAGCGACATTATCTGAGCAACATGTCCTGTGTAACGTGTGCGCACCCCAAAAATATCATTGACACCCAGTGTACTTTTTCCGTAAACGGTGTCCGCTGTGGACAGTGACATTACCTGGGGTACATCTCATGTGTAACGTTTCCACATCCCAAATACTTGTGACATTCCCTGTAATTTTATATTAGCCGCTGCGGACATTAGCGACATTATCTGCGGTATTTCTCCTGTGTAACGTTTCCACATCCAAAATACCTATGACATTCCCTGTAATTTTTAATTAGCCCTGCTGACATCAACAAAATTATCTGCTGTATTTTTCCTGTGTAATGTTTTCACATCCAAAATACCTGTGACATTCCCTGTAATTTTATATTAGCCGCTTTTGACATCAGCAATATTATCTGCGGTATTTCTCCTGTGTAACGTGTGCGCATCCCAAAAATATCAGTGAAATCCAGTGTACTTTTTCCGTAGACCGTGTCCGCTGCGGACAGTGACATTACCTGAGGTACATCTCCTGTGTAACGTTTTCACATCCCAAATACTTGTGACATTCCCTGTAATTTTTTATTAGCCGCTACTGACATCAGCGACATTATCTGCAGTATTTCTCTTTCCACATCCCAAATACCTTTTTTTATTTTTTTGCACATACACTTACAAACCCTACGCTACTGTATGTGTGACATACTTTCAAGCATATATAATATTTAATATGAAGAAGGTGAGCAGTAAGGGACAGGGAAGTGGCCCTGATGCTGATGGTGCACGCAGAGGCAGTAACCCTGGGCGCGTTAAAACTGTGCCTGCTGCCAGAGCACAAGAAAGGCGCAGGACAACGCTCTCAAAGTCAGACCAGTGCGACCAGGTGGTCAGTTGGTTTGCAGCAGATAATGCTTCCAGTCGGTTAAGCACCACCTTGTCTTCCACCAAGTCCAGTCTCAGTAGCTAAGAGTCTGGTCAACACAATCCTCACCCTGATCCTACTTCTTCCCACCATGGTGTCTTGGCAAACAAGTGATCCCACATTCTGATATTCCGAGGAGCACTTTTCAGCGCCATTCCTTCATTTGGGCCTCTCGACAAGCCCGCTTGAAGAGGGACATGAGATCTTGTGCCCTGATTCCCAAACTCTTGAGCATCCACAGTTACAAGAAGATGACGGTGGGGAACGTCAATTAGTGTTTCACGAGGTAGATGATGATGATGATGATGAGACACAGTTGCCAATAAGTCAACGGCAATTCGTGTCTCAAGAGGTTGATGATGAGGATGAGACACAGTTGTCAATGACTGAGGTTGTTGTTAGGTCAACAAGTCAGGAGAATAAGCAGAGTGAGGAAGTGGAAGAGGAGGTGGTGGATGACGAAGTCACTGACCCAACCTGGGAAGGTGGCAAGCCGAGCGAGGACAGCAGTACAGAGGGATCCGCAGCACCGCATCAGGCTGGAAGAGGCAGTGGGGTGGCAAAAGGGAGAAGGCGGGCCACGCCAAACAGGCCCGCAACTGTTCCCCAGAGCACACCCTTGTGGAAATCTCCCTTGCCAAGGGGTAGGTGTTCCGCAGTCTGGCGCTTTTTTGAGGAAGACTAGGGCGGCGTGAACACTAGCAACCTCACCACCACCAGCATGATCCGCCACATGGCATCAAAGCACCGTAATAAGTGGGCCGAACGCCTAGGTCCACAAACTGTGTCTGCGGGTCACACCACTGTCTCCTCTTCCTCTGTGTTACGTGCGGGCCAATCCCCTGTCGAAGGCGCAGGCCCGGATACCTCCCGCCCTGAAGCTGGACCGTCACAAGCACCATCAGCGACCACATCCACTTCCGTGTCCCAGCACAGCGTACAAATGTCCTTACCCCAGGCATTTGAACACAAGCGCAAATACCCAGCCACCCACCCACAGGCCATAGCACTAAATGCACAACTTTCCAAATTACTGACCCTGGAAATGTTGCCAATTAGGCTTGTGGACACTGAAGCCTTCTGCAGCCTGATGTCGGCGGCTGTCCCTCGTTACGTAGTCCCCAGCCGCCACTATTTTTCACAGTGTGCCGTGCCTGCCTTACACCAGCATGTGTTTCATAACATCACCCGTGCCCTGACCAACGCAGTTACTGGGAAGGTCCACTTAACGAGTGACACATGGAGAAGTGCTTGTGGCCAGGGTCGCTACATTTAGCTGACGGCACACTGGGTGAACGTTGTGGAGGCCAGGAGCGAGTCATACCCTGGGATGGCACAGGTGCTACCGACGCCAAGGATTGCGGGCCCTAATTACATCAGGGTTTCCGCCACCACCTACGTTAGTGGCTCCAACCCCCACTTCTCCTCCTCTGCCTCCTCCTTCACTTCAGAATTATCCTCTTGCAGCACCAGTCAGCCATCAGTCGGTAGCTGGAAGCAGTGCAGCACTGCAGTGGGGAAGTGTCAACAGGCCGTGCTTAAGCTGATCTGTTTAGTTGACAAACAGCACACCACCGCAGACCTGTGGCAGAGGATAAGAGACCAGACTGAGCTGTGGCTCTCGCCACTCAACCTACAACCAGGCATGGTTGTGTCTGATAATGGCCGTAACTTGGTGGTGGCTTTGGAGCTCGGGAAGCTCACACACATCCCATGCCTAGCCCACGTCTTCAACTTAGTGGTTCAGCGGTTTCTCAAAACCTACCCCAATTTGCCTGAGCTACTGGTTAAGGTGCACCGCGTGTGTGCCCATTTCCGCAAGTAATCGACAGCTTCCGCCGGTCTGGCAACTCTGCAGCAGCTCTTACAATTGCCAGCTCACCGACTGTTGTGCGACGTGAGCATACGCTGGAACTCGACGTTCCACATGTTGGCCAGGCTTTGTGAGCAGCAGAGGGCAGTAGAGGAATACCAGCTGCAACATGGTTGTCACCTTTCCAGTAAGCTTCCGCTCTTTACAAGCGAGGAGTGGGCATGGATGTGTGACCTCTGTGAGGTTTTAAGAAACTTTGAGGAACCAACACAGATGGTGAGCGGCGATAACACTATTATCAGCGTCACCATCCCACTTCTGTGTCTACTCAAACACTCGCTGCTCACAATTAAGGCCGATGCTTTGCATGTGGAAGAGGTGGAAATGGGGGAAGACATTACACAGGGTGATAACCAGACCACCCTCAGTTCGTCTTCTCAGCGCAAATTGGATGATGAGGAGGAGGAGCAGGAGACGGTTGCCTCCGCTACAGAGGGTAGTACCCATGGAAGTTTAATTCCATCTGTTCAGCGTGGATGGGCAGAAGAGGAGGAAGAGGAGATTGAGTCATCCTCTTGATGACAACAGCAAAGTCTTGCCTGTTGGGACTCTGGCACACATGGCTGACTTTATGTTAGGCTGCCTTTCCCGTGACCTACGCATTTTGGACAACACCGATTACTGGTTGTTCACTCTTCTCGACCCCCACTACAAAGAGAACTTCTCATCTCTCATTCCTGTGGTGGAGAGGACGAGCAAAATGGTGCAATACCAGAAGGTCCTTGTGGAAAAATTGCTCCAAAAATTTCCAGCTGACAATGCTGGCAGCAGAGTACGTAGTTCCTTGGGCAAACGAGGAGACGAGACGAGGGGAATACACAGCAATTTAGAGGCAAGGCAACACTCTACAAGGCCTGGGAAAGTTGCATGACACCGCACGCCAGCACTCTCACCCAGATGCACGGCCTAGTGTCACAAGGAGAGAAAAGTTTTGGAAGATGGTGAAAGAGTATGTAGCAGGCCGTGTCAGCGTCCTCAATGATCCCTCAGTGCCTTACAACTACTGGGTGTCCAAGCTGGACACGTGGCACGAACTGGTGGTCTACGCCTTGGAGGGCCGCCAGTGTTTTGTTAGAGCGGGTATTTAGTGCTGCTGGGGGCATAATAACTGATGAGCACATCCGCCTGTCAACTGAAAATGCTGACAGGTTGACTCTTATAAAAGTTAATAAGGCCTGGATTGCCCCTGGATTCTCTACTCCACCAGAGAAAAGCGACTGAACATAAAAGGTACTGTGTTTTTAAAATGTACTGGGTACACTGTATTCCCATGCACCCTTTCCACCACAAAAAAGGGTATATGGTTCAATCTGCCTTTTCTCGTCCTCCTCCCCTTCCATCATATCAACATGCTTATTAGTCTGCCCTTGCTCCTAATGTTGTAGAGGGTCAGCTCACCTGAAGGCCCTTGCATATAATGCTTTAGGGGGTCAGTTCACTAGCAGGCCCTCACCTACAATCTTTTAGAGGGTCAGCTCACCTGCAGGCCCTCACATGTAATGTTTTAGAGGGTCAGCTCACCAGCAGGCCCTCACCTACAATCATTTAGAGGGTCAGCTCACCTGCAGGGCGTCACATATAATGTTTTAGAGGGTCAGCTCACCAGCAGGCCCTCACCTACAATCTTTTAGAGGGTCAGCTCACCAGAAGGCCCTCAACCATAATGTTTTACAGGGTCAGCTCACCAGCAGGCCCTCGCCCATAATCATTTCAATGGTCAACTCAGCAGCAGGCACTCGCCTGTATTTTTTTCAATGGTCACCTTGGCAGCAGGCACTCGCCCCTAATGTTTTAGAGAGTCAGCTCTGCAGCAGACCCGCACCCCTAATGTTTTAGATGGTCAGCTCAGCAGCAGGCCCTCGCCCGTAATGTTTTAGAGAGTCAAAAGCAGGCCCTTGCTCCTAATGTTTTTAAGGGTGACCAGCAGGCCATCAAATTTTTTCAAGGTTGTATGATGCCCTCCTTTATGTGTAATAAAGGGTGTATTGGAGTGCCGGTTCCTTGTAATCTTTGGAAGCCCTTTTCATGTGCATAGGCTTTATGAGTGTAGGAGTCCCACTACCTGAACAATTGTACCACAATGTGAATGAAGCCCTCTATTAGGTGATATACAGATTCTATTGGAGTGCCTCTTCCTTGTAATTTTTGGCAGAACTTGCACTTTATATACAAGTAAATATACAGGAAAGAATGCTTCCTAACAATTTTTCCTCTAAAATCGATTTTATCTTCGGTTTTATGCGTATTATTGTCAGTCTGTAAAAGTGGCGTACTACTCGGACATCATCATTCCCAGCAGCAACCTGGGAGTACAAGATGCATCCAGACATTTTGGTGGCGTTTCCATACATTTCTTACCTTTTACTATGAACCAGACACCCTCCCTTCTTCAGACCAGGGGGTGCCTGGTTTAATGCTCGGGTTCTCCCATTGATTTCCATTGTGCTCGGGTGCTCTGTAGAGCACCTGCGCATCCATAGGTGTTCAACCCAAGCACTTTGGTGCTCTATCAACACTAGGAGACATGCGAGATACAGCAAGGGAAAATGCATCTGACTGGAGCTTGTGATAGCACAATGGAGTGCCTGCAAACTGCGTTACCTTTGTGGATGAGAAATTGCTGTTACAACCAGATGAGTGCCAACTGAGAATCACTAACGAGGAGACTAACCACTTAGAGAGAGGGAGAAATCGGGGCAGGGGCAGTTAAGGACAGCCTTACACCAAAGAAAGAAATCCTGCATGGTGGTAAACAGCCTGGCACTATTTCCTGATTCAGAATCAGAAGGTAGATGTGTCCTTGAAAAAGATAGGAAAAACCTGAGGTGTTACTGCCAGTGTTAGCCATGTCCTAGTAAGGACCCAAGAGGTTAAAGATGAATAGGATATATAAGGGGAGACCCTAGGCCACTAATGGTACCTGTTTTTGGACATGGAGCAGAGCATGAAAGCAACAAATTCTTAGGGAGAGATCAATGCTGCTACAATGTGGGCGGGTAAGAGCTCCAGAGTCCCAAACATTGCCAAGAAAGGGTGCCTGTAGCCAGGGGAGGGAAAGTACCCATTAGGGGCAACCAACTCCTGTATTGCATCTTGAGTGGGCAGGGGTGCTGCAGCTACAAGGTAGGTGAGGGACCACTGAAGATGGAAATGCAACCACTGAGGAGAAGCAGCTCGTCCTACAGAAAAGGCTGAGCTGGACCAGGATTGGACAGTGTAGAACAGGCCCACAGACCGCCCCCTGCCCCGCCCCCCCGAGTACATGAGGGAAAGCAAGGCCCCTAGAATAAAGCCCAGGAAGCCAGAGAAGGGGCCTAGCCGTGGTAAAAGCTGGGGACTAAAATCGAAGAAGCAGCTGAAAATTATGCAACTCCAGCTGCCTGATGCCATGGGAGGAAAACATCTTCCCTAGTCCACGAGGGAGGCCAGTAAGAATAAAGTCCAGGAAGCCAGAGAAAGGACCTAGTCCTGTCAGAAGCTGGGGACTAGCATAGAAGAGGCAGCTTAAATTATGCAACTTTGACAGCCTAATGCCATGGGGTGCTGGGAGAGGAAAACATCTTTAAAAAGAATGTCACTGAAAATGTTGTAGGTGTATTCACTGGGAGCGCAATATGTTCATAAAGTGTCCACAGAAATCCTGATAATGTGAAAAGTCTCTTATAGCATATCCTTTTAAGGTCGATATAAGCTTTGAATCGAAGAAAACTTGAAATCGATATTTGGCTTACCGTCTAGCGTCTGCTGTCTCCCTATTGCTTCAATGGAGCTTTAAATGTTTGCCGGCTTATTCAGTCGCTCCATACAGCAAGCTGGTTTGAATTTCGCGGGAGTTCCAAAGATCGCGGGAGTTACCACTCTGTTCCGCAATTTCCTTCGGTGCAGCTTTCGACGATAAGAATAGTTGTAGAAATAATTACTGTAGAAATTTTCTTCTGTATGGCCATACAGTATTATCGGAGGCTTTTCAATGCAGGTACATCACTTGTTTCACCATACGCGTTTCGGGTAGATTCACTCTCCCTTCCTCAGTGGTCGAGTGTCTGCCTGCTCTGCCTCCATTTTTATCCATTCCTTAATTGCTTCCCAAATCTCGGACACCTGTTGTTCAAACTACTCCAAGTTGGCCAGGGAATCCTCCCACATAATCAGGGGATAATTCTATACAGCTTTGATGTCTTTTTCTTACTTGCGGTTTTCATGAGTTTTTTTGGGGACACATGCGTTTTTTGACCCAGATGTCCCAATTGGTGTGATATATCATTGTGTGAAATATAAACTTGATATCTGATTGCTAACACTTATAAAATGACTTTCTATAATAAAATATTATTAAACAAATTTTCAAGATTAAAATATCAATATAAGAATGTAAAACAATAAATAATAAATGTGAGGAATCTTGGAAGTTTCATAGGAATCCTAGAGTTTGATACAATTATTCGGATTTGATAGGGAAAAAAGGATCGGTATCTCGGAGCCAAGGACACGTTGCAGCGCCGATAGACGGCCTAGCATGCGACGTGCCGTCGGCCACGAGACACCCTACCTACATAAATCCCAAAATTTCCAACTCCGAATTAAGGCCTTTCGGTTGTAGAGATCCAAATTCATAAATACGTCTGGATTCTATCCTAGACATTTGTCTGATAAAATCCCCGCCTCTCCAGTGTTTCTCCACCTTCTCCAGTGCCGTAAACATCAGACTTGATGGATCCTGATTATGCATCTCTTTATAATGTTTAGATAGGGAATGTTTATCATAACCCTTCCTGATGTTGGCAATATGTTCGGCCATTCTTTTTTTGAATGGCCTCTTGGTACGTCCTATATATTGTCTGTTACAGGGGCACTGGAGAAGGTAAATAACTCCACTGGAGTCACATGTAAGGCAATCTTCTATCTCCCAATTATAGTCATTCTGAGTCGAGGGGACATTAGTCGTCAGGCGGGTTTTTTTTTTATTCATTCTACAACCTCCCACATTTATAAAAACCCTTCAGATTCAGCCAAGTTCCTGAAAAACTCAACTTATTCTGTTTCCACGGTTTTACGGTAGGGGCCACCTTGATACCTAGATTGGGTGCCCTAGTGAAGGTAATCGTCGGAACAGTCGGAAGTAAGTGTCCCACAATTTTGTCATTCAACACATGGTGCCAATGGGTTTTAATAATTTTCTGAATCTTCCTATAATTCTCATTAAATGGAAGAACAACTCTCATGGCTTCTTCTTTATTTTGTGTTTTATCTTTCTAATTTTTATCTATCTCGTTTTTATCTTTATTCTCCTCCTTATTAAAGAACTCTCTTCTATCCAATTTCCTAATTTGGTTGAGTGACTCCTCCACTAAGTTTTCAGGATATTCCTTCTCAATAAATTGTCTTTTCATCTCAATGGCTTCCATCTCAAAAGTATGTCCCTCTGTGCAGTTCCGCTTAATCCTACGGAACTGGCCAGAGGGAACATTTGTCAGCCATTTCGGCAGGTGACAGCTAGAAAAATCAATATAACTATTTCTAGCTGTGGGTTTACAAAATGTCTCACATATATATTTATTACCAGATTGTGTGATTAATAAATCCAAGAATTCGGTACTCTCCTGTATGTTTGAGGTAAAGACTAGATTTAAATTATTAATATTAATTGTTTCTAGGAATTTTTTCAATTCTTCTTTACTCTGTTTCCAGATGAAGATCACATCATCTATATAACGGCGCCACAGGGCCAGATCCGTCCCCAGCCTTGGCTTGATGAGGTTATACTCCCACTCAGCCAAGAACAAATTAGCATAGCTGGGGGCGAATCTGGTCCCCATGGCGGTACCCCGCTTCTGCAAGAAGAATTCCCCCTCAAAAAAGAAGTAGCTGTGGCTCAGGATATACTCTATTCCTTTCATTATAAATTATTTTTTTATTGCTCCATACGAGCCATCTCTTATTAATTGCATTTTTACAGCATCAATTCCTTGCTGATGGTCAATCACAGTATAAAGTGACTGAATATCAAGTGTGCCCATAATCCATCCAGACTGGACATCTAGGTTTTCCAGAATCTGTATGATTTGGGTAGTATCTTTGAGTCTGGAGGAACGTCCAACGGTCAAACAGGAACCACAGCCTGCAAAACCCTGCGGCCAAAGACAGCATCAGCCAAAGCCAGCGAATGCAACTGATAAAACTTCGTAAAAGTATGTATGTAAGTACGACCAGGTGGCCGCCTTACACAGCTGAGACACAGAGGCACGATTGCGCCTTGCCCAGGAAGCTCCCACCGCCCTAGTGGAGTGAGCGGTAATCGGAGCCGGGGGAACCCTACCACGAGCGCGATAAGCCGCGGAGATAGCCGAGCGGAACTATCGTGCCACAGAGACCTTGGAGGCCGCCAGATCCTTACGAGGTCCCTCGGGAATCACAAAGAGGGAGTCTGAATGGCGGACGGAGGCGGTAGCCGTCAGATACACCTTCAGGGCCCGGACGACATCCAGGGAATGGAGAGCCCGTTCCTTGGGGTTTGCCGGAGAAGGACAAAAGGTTAAGGTGGAAGGGAGAGACCACCTTGGGCAAAAAGGAGGGAACCGGACGGAGCACAACCTTATCCTGGTGAAAAACCAGAAAAGGCTCCTGGCAGGAAAGTGCGGCCAGCTCCGATACCCGCCTGATGGAAGTTATGGCCACAAGGAAGACCACTTTCCAGGTGAGAAAGGTCAGGGAGACCTCTCTCAGAGGCCCGAAGGGGGCCGTCTGGAGAGCGCGCAGGACCAAATTGAGATCCCAAGGAGGCAAAGGGGGGATGTACGGAGGGACCCAGGAGAGCAAGGTACTTCTGAAAAAAGACGGCCAAAGCCGAAACTTGACCTTTCAGGGAACTCAGCGACAGTCCCATCTCAGGCCCGGACTGAAGAAACGATAGCACCATAGGGATGGAAAAACGAAGGGTAGGGAAACCAGAGTTCTCACAAAAGGTCAGGAAGGCATTCCAGGTACGATAGTAAATCCGTGAGGAAGCCGGCTTCGTCGCTCTGATCATGGTTCTAATCACAGAATCCGAGAACCCTTTCTTCCTCAGGATGGCGGTTTCAACAGCCACGCCGTTAAGCGAAGAGACTGTAAATTCCGATGGAAGAGCGGGCCCTGAGACAGTAGATCCTCTCTGTCGGGAAGAGGCCATGGGGCGTCCGCCAGCATCCGAGCCACGTCCGAGAACCATGCGCGGCGAGGCCAATCTGGGCGATGAGAACGGTCGGAATCACTTCCGCCTCGATCTTGCGTAGAACCTTCGTTAGCAGAGGAAGCGGAGGGAAGACATAGAGGAGGCTGAAGTCCTGCCACGGAGACACCAGCGCGTCCACCCCGTACGCCTTCGGATCCCGGGCACGAGCCAGGAACACCGGGAGCTTGTTGTTAAACCTGGACGCCATCAAGTCCACATCCGGACGGCCCCATCTGCGGCAGACGTCTTTAAATACATCCGGATGCAGAGACCACTCGCCTGGATCCACCTTGTTGCGGCTTAGAAAGTCCGCTGTCCAGTTGTCTACTCCTGGAATGTATACCGCAGACAACATCGGAACGTGCGACTCCGCCCACAACAGAATTCTCGTCACCTCCTGCATCACCATCCGGCTGCGGGTCCCGCCTTGATGGTTGATGTAAGCCACAGCCGTGGCATTGTCCGACTGAATACTCACTGGCGGCCCGCAAGGAGAGGAGTCCAATGGGAGAGGGAGTGGACAATCGCCCTCAGCTCCAGAATGTTGATCGGGAAGCGAGATTCCGCCGCCGACCAAACCCCCTGAACCGTGCGTGACTGGAGAATGCCGGCCCAACCCAGGAGGCTGGCATCGGTGGTGACGATCGTCCAGGAGAAAGATCTTCCCGACCTCAGGTGCATCAGGGACAGCCACCAACGGAGAGCTGACAGAACCCACTGAGACAGGCGGATGTGATCGCCCAGACCACGAGTGGTCTTGTCCCAGAGGGAAAGGATCTCTTGTTGCAGCAAACGAGTGTGAAACTGAGCATATGGAACGGCCTTGGAGTCTGGAAGAAACACTTTGGCGGCCGAGGTATCCAAGACCATCCCCAGGAAGTAGAGGTTCTGGGAAGGGAGGAGAGAGGATTTTGGGAAGTTGATCAGCCAGCCGAACTGTTCCAAAGTCTGAACAGTGATCCGGACGCTGTCCTTTGCCTGCGGAAACGAGGGGGCCTTTATCAGGATGTCATCCAGGTAGGGCAGCAAAGGAATGCACCTGGTGCGAAGAAGCGCCATGAGCGGCACTAGAATCTTGGTAAAGACCCGAGGGGCGGTCGCTAATCCGAAAGGAAGGGCGACAAACTGATAGTGCCGGCCACCAATGGCGAAGCGCAGGAATCATTGGTGAGATTCTGCGATAGGGACATGCAGATAGGCGTCCTGGATGTCTACGGACGCGACAAACTCCCCTGGAAGAAGAGAAACAATAACGGAGCGGAGGGATTCCATTCGAAACCTCCGCAACCGCAGAAACTTGTTGAGCAGCTTCAGATCCAGGATCGGACGCACCGACCCCTCCTTCTTTAGGACCACGAACAGGTTTGAATAGAAACCTGTGCCCTGTTCCTCTGGAGGAACTGGGGTAATAACCCCCCGTTCCAGAAGGGAAGAAACTGCCATCAAGAGATCCGAGGCTCGGGCCGTCCCCCGGAACACGAGAAGGGAAAAAACGTCCTGAACATGAGCCCTCCAAACCTGCTGATAAGAGAGCAGGCGGCCCCCCACCACCCCTTCATGCAGAAGACTGCTTGGGAGCAGCAGCAGGGCTGACTGCGCCCTCGGGCGCCAGGAAGGCTGGGGCTTGAAGGAGGGCTTCTTGCGGAAGTCCTGTGACCCCCCAGCAGAGGAAGCAGATGACGTCCTGCTAGAAGAGAAGCGGCGAAAGGACTGGTATCCGCTGCTTGAGTGTGCTGCTGTATTGTAGAAAGCGGCACCGGCGCCGCTCTGAGGACAGACATGCCGCATAGAAAAGTGAGCCAGTATGTCTTGGTGATGGCGCTTGTCCTTAATAAAGTGCCTCCAGAAGCCCCAGAGAAGGAATACACCCAGTTCCCCAATCACCCAGACGGCCCATAGGTCTTAGTGCAGAGGTGGGGAGGGAGGGGGGGCAGAGAGGATGCAGCCTTATACTTATCTGCTCCTGAAGTCTTCTCCCTCAGATGAATACCAGCAGGGCTCACCTCTTCAGACATCTGACTCACCCAAGTTCAGTGCTCTGGATGGAGGGCAGCAGCAAGTGACCCAGGGGCTGGTGGGATGCCGGAGCTAACAGGTCGAGCCCGGATCCACTTGTCTTCTTGAGGGAAAATGGAGGCAGCCAGGCAGCGTCCGAAAGATGACGGCGGGCACTCCACGGGGGGCCAGGAAGGCGCCATGCCGACCTGAGTCCCCATATCGAAGAAAATAACAAAAGGGAGTAGAAAAAATAAGTGTCATCCTCCTTCACCAGACACTAAGCAAAGACTGAGTTCCTCCTGGTGGAGCCTGGGGGTATAGCCCGAGGAGGAGCTCTCTTTTATATTTGCATATATTGTCCTTCCTACTAATACCTCTAAGCTATACCTATGGTCTGTGTCCCCCAATGAAAAAAGTACGAGAAAAAAAAAGTTTTAAATATAGCAATAAATCATTGCACCAAAAACACAAGGAGCCCAAGGGAAGGTTTATTATCTCCTTTATCCGCTAATTGATGCCAGTCGAACTCTTTCCCAGTGTCACAAATGCCCAGTGAGGCTAACCGATTAGACATTAGATAGAATCAGGAGAAACACGACAGCTTACACTTTATAAAGTGTATGACCACATTTAGGCTAATTAACATAGCTTAAAGACCGTGTGATGGCTGAACTACCCTGACTAACTGTGGGACAGCTGAAATGAAGGCACTGTGCATTCTAGCTTGGTTGTTGGTCTGTTTTCCTGTACTCACAGCATCATTTGAGTATGGGAGTAGACACCTGTGTGAAGTTGGCACCCCATGTTCTTAAATTTCAAAAAGAAATACACTATTTGTTTGTGCTGCGTTTGTGCCGCAAAAATTAGCGTTTGTGCTGATTCGGTTGCTGAGATATTGCGCGTTAGCTTTTTATGAAGCCCCGCCCACTTTCCACCCCATGTTCTTAAATTTCAAAAATAAATACACCATTAGTTTGTGCTGGTTTGTGCTGCAAAAATAAATGTTTGCGCCGCTTTGGTTTCCGAGATATTGTGCGCTTAATTTGCTGAAACCCAGCCCACTATCCACCCCATGTTCTTAAATAAAAATAAAAAAAAATACACCATTCGTTTGTGCCGCTTTGGTTTCCGAGATATTGCACGCTCCATATGCTGAAAAAAAATACACCATTCGTTTGTGCTGAGTTTGTTCCGCAAATCAGTGTAACTGATGCATGGATAAAAGGAGAGAAAAGGAATTGAAAAACACTGGCTAGCCATAGCAATTTTATAATAAAAAAAATGTATAAATTGTTCCTTACTAGACCCCACACTTCATTTCCTGCTTCTGATGCCCCCCTCCAATGCTGAAGCACCACACACTGTACCTTGGGGAAAGGCATAAGCAAATGTATGCTTAAAGGGTTTCTACCACCAGAAATACTGTTATGTAGCTGACTGACATTAGCGATGCGCTAATGTCAGCACTACATAACAGTATGTTTCTAACGTTAGTCCTTGCAGCTGTTTTTGTTAAAAAAGCATTTTTATAATATGCTAATGAGCCTCTAGGTGCTATGTGGGCGCAAAATCAGCACCTAGAGGCTCCGTCCACTCACCCATTATCCCGCCCAGGTCCAGTGTTCTGCCCGCCCAGCTCCTCTTGATTGATGGCACGGTCCGCCACATCGCTGCCGAAATCCCGCGCCTGCGCCGTTCACTTCTGTCTTCGGCGCAGTGAGTGAAGGCCGCTCTCCTGATGCCGGCTTCCTCACTGTGACGTAGTTGGCGTAGGCACAGTGAGGAATCCGGCAGCAGGATCGCATCATTCACTCACTGCGCCTGCGCCGAAGACAGAAGTGAACGGCGCAGGCGCGGGATTTCGGCAGGGATGCGGCGGACCGTGCCATCAATCAAGAGGAGCTGGGCGGGCAGAACACTGGACCTGGGCGGGATAATGGCTGAGTGGACGGAGCCTCTAGGTGCTGATTTTACGCCCACATAGCACCTAGAGGCTCATTAGGATATTATAAAAGTGCTTTTTTTACAAAAACGGCTGCAGGGACTAACGTTAGAAACATACTGTTATGTAGTGCTGACATTAGCGCATCGCTAATGTCAGTCAGCTACATAACAGTATTTCTGGTGGTAGAAACCCTTTAACAAACTGACTACTAGCTGAGAGACTCCAGGGTAAATCAAGTGTACCTACTTATTGTAACTAATAATGTGCTAAACTGTCTTGGTAGATATCTGTAACACTATTACCTGAGCAAAGAAACTTTACTTCAGTCATGTGCTGTGCTTTTAGCTGTCTACAAGGATTGTTACACACAGGTAGTTAGTATCTGTTTACAGTATGGGGGTGAAAGTGCTGTATAGTCTTCTGTGAGATGTTGCAAAACTACAACTCCCATGCCCAAACAGCCGTTGGTGGTCTGGGCGTTTTGCAACATATGGAGGGCCACAGTTTGGAGATCACTGCGGCCCTTCAGATCCCTGCCGCATACACCCACCGATGTCTCCGACGCATATTCCCCGCTCTGCCCGGACCGGGATGGGCAGACAGAGCAGGGAAAATTAATTTTCAATATCCCGCGCCCCCCCCCTCCCCGTGCGATTGGTCGGTTGCTCCAATAGACCAATCGCAGGGGATAGGAGGGGGTGGCACCCCTGGGCAATGACAGAAAGGCCTTATCTGCCATCACATTATGTCTGACATTTATTATTGTCTTTAGACAGTTTTTGTGTCTAGAAAAAGTGAAAAAAAGGCGCAAACAGGGTTTATTTACGCTTTTTTTGCGCCTTTTCAAATCGACAATTCTGCAGTTCTTGACCTGCAGTGACTCTTTTCACTTTTGTCGATGCAGCGCTCACAAATTTACTAACTGCACATTTTGACAAAAAGGCGCAGTTTGGGGTGCAATGGGCCATTTAGAACAAAAATGTACACCACGTACAGGGAGGGGTGAGTATAAGTTCTACACTTTCAACCAGTTTGCCTTCATAAAGTTTCACACTGAGCCAAATTCACCACATAGCCTGCACCTTTTTGATAAATAAGGTGCAAGAAAGTCACACTCCACACAGAAAAAAAGAGTGTAAAAAAAACCTCTACAATAGAGATACATTGATGAATGTCAACCTATGTGCTTCTATATTTCTATGCACATAATTCCACTAAGATTTGTTGGACAAAAACACCCCAAAAAACGCCCATTCTGCTGCATGGCGTTTATTCATTGAAAAAACACTGCAGCCAGATGTTAGCTGTTCTTCAATAGGGAAGCGCAACAAGCCATATCCACACAGCGTTTTTTTTTCTGCTTTTTATGCCTCAGTGGCAGTTTTTCAAAAACGACCTCTTGTTGAGACTCTTGCATTTTTTCAGGAAAATCTTGGCGTTTTTCTCCCATAGAAGTCTATAGGAGTAAAAAAACGCCATGAAAAACGCCATGTGGGTTTTAACATTGGCGTTTTTGCGATTTTTATTCTTTCTTCTACTTTTGGACAAAAGTACTACAACTCCCATAATAGAAAAGACTCTTCCATGATGGGAGGTGTAGTCCAGAGGCTGAGGGAAAGATCACAGCAGGTCTCACTCCTGAGACCCGCTGCGATCCGTAACTTATTAACTGTATAAGCGGGCGGCATTCATTCACTATTCTCCGCTACACTGTACTGACAGCTGATCTCTGTCACAATTCATAATCCCCATCGGGAGCTCTGATTGGTCAGTACCTATTCACCAATCACAGCTCCCGGCGGGATTATGAATTGTGACAGTGCAGAGATCAGAGATAGTGAGTGAATGCCGTCGGCTTATACAGTTAATAAGTTCTGATTGCAGTGGGTCTCAGGAGTGAGACCTGCTGCGATCTGTTTCTTAGCCCCTGGACTACAACTCCCACCATATAAGAGTCTCTTGCATGCTGGGAGTTGTAGTACTTTTGTCCAAAAGATTAAAAAAATAAAGTTTTATGTGTCCCTAACCGCTTGTACTATTGGTATTGCCGTACTCAGGAGAAGTTGGGCAATGTGTTTTGGGGTGTCATTTTACATATACCCATGCTGGGTGAGATAAATATCTCGGTCAAATGCGAACTTTGTATAAAAAAATGGGAAAAGTTGTCTTTTGCCAAGATATTTCTCTCACCCAGCATGGGTATATGTAAAAAGACACCCCAAAACACATTGCCCAACTTCTCCTGAGTACGGTGATACCAGATGTGTGACAGTTTTTTGCAGCCTAGGTGGGCAAAGGGGCCCACATTCCAAAGAGCACCTTTTGGATTTCACCGGCCATTTTTTACAGATTTTGATTTCAAACCACTTCTCACGCATTCGGGCCCCTAAAATGCCAGGGCAGTATAACTACCCCACAAGTGACCCCATTTTGGAAAGAAGACACCCCAAGGTATTTCGTGATGGGCATAGTGAGTTCATGGAAGTTTTTATTTTTTGTCACAAGTTAGTGGAATATGAGACTTTGTAAGAAAAAATAATAATAATAATAAATCATCATTTTCCGCTAACTTGTGACAAAAAATAAAAAATTCTAGGAACTCGCCATGCCCGTCACGGAATACCTTGGGGTGCCTTCTTTCCAAAATGGGGTCACTTGTGGGGTAGTTATACTTCCCTGGCATTCTAGGGGCCCTAATGTGTGGTAAGTAGTTTGAAATCAAAATGTGTAAAAAATGACCTGTGAAATCCTAAAGGTGCTCTTTGGAATGTGGGCCCCTTTGCCCACCTAGGCTGCAAAAAAAGTGTCACACATGTGGTATTGCCGTACTCAGGAGAAGTTGGGCAATGTGTTTTGGGGTGTCTTTTTACATATACTCATGCTGGGTGAGAGAAATATCTCGGCAAACAACTTTTCCCATTTTTTATACAAAGTTGGCATTTGACCAAGATATTTATCTCACCCAGCATGGGTATATGTAAAATGACACCCCAAAACACATTGCCCAACTTCTCCTGAGTACGGCGATACCAGATGTGTGACACTTTTTTGCAGCCTAGATGCGCAAAGGGGCCCACATTCCTTTTATGAGGGCATTTTTAGACATTTGGATCCCAGACTTCTTCTCACGCTTTAGGACCCCTAAAATGCCAGGGCAGTATAAATACCCCACATGTGACCCCATTTTGGAAAGAAGACACCCCAAGGTATTCAATGAGGGGCATGGCGAGTTCATAGAAATATTATTTTTTTGGCACAAGTTAGCGGAAATTGATTTTTTTTTTTTCTCACAAAGTTTCCCTTTCCGCTAACTTGGGACAAAAATTTCAATCTTTCATGGACTCAATATGCCCCTCACGGAATACCTTGGGGTGTCTTCTTTCCGAAATGGGGTCACATGTGGGGTGTTTATACTGCCCTGGCATTTTAGGGGCCCTAAAGCGTGAGAAGAAGTCTGGAATATAAATGTCTAAAAAATTTTACGCATTTGGATTCCGTGAGAGGTATGGTGAGTTCATGTGAGATTTTATTTTTTGACACAAGTTAGTGGAATATGAGACTTTGTAAGAAAAAAAATAATTTCCGCTAACTTAGGCCAAAAAAATGTCTGAATGGAGCCTTACAGGGGGGTGATCAATGACAGGGGGGTGATCAGGGAGTTTATATGGGGTGATCACCCTCCTGTCATTGATCACCCCCCTGTAAGGCTCCATTCAGACGTCCGTATGCTTTTTACAGATCCACGGATACATGGATCGGATCCGCAAAACACATACGGACGTCTGAATGGAGCCTTACAGGGGGGTGTTCAGGGAGTCTATATGGGGTGATCACCCCCCTGTCATTGATCACCCCCCTATAAGGCTCCATTCAGATGTCCGTATGTGTTTTGCGGATCCGATCCATGTATCCGTAAAAAACATATGGGAGTCTGAATGGAGCCTTACAGGGGGGTGATCAATGACAGGGGGGTGATCAGGGAGTCTATATGGGGTGATCACCCCCCTGTCATTGATCACCCCCCTATAAGGCTCCATTCAGATGTCCGTATGTGTTTTGCGACTCCGATCCATGTATCCGTGGATCCGTAAAAAACATACGGACGTCTGAATGGAGCCTTACAGGGGGGTGATCACCCCATATAGACTCCCTGATGACCCCCCTGTCATTGATCACCCGCCTATAAGGCTCCATTCAGATGTCCGTATGTGTTTTGTGGATCCGATCCATGTATCCGTGGATCCGTAAAAAACATATGGACGTCTGAATGGAGCCTTACAAGGGGGTGATATAATGACAGGGGGGTGATCAGGGAGTCTATATGGGGTGATCAGGGTTGAATAAGTGACAGGGGGGGGTGTAGTGTAGTGGTGTTTGGTGCTACTTATTACTGAGCTGCCTGTGTCCTCTGGTGGTCGATCCAAGCAAAAGGGACCACCAGAGGACCAGGTAGCAGGTATATTAGACGCTGTTATCAAAACAGCGTCTAATATACCTGTTAGGGGTTAATAAAATCGCATCTCCAGCCTGCCAGCGAACGATCGCCGCTGGCAGGCTGGAGAGCCACTCGCTTACCTTCCGAGGCACGCGTTCACAGGAAATCTCGCGTCTCGCGAGATGACGCATATATGCGTGACTGTGCGCTGAGCTGCCACCTCCGGAACGCGATCCTGCGTTAGGCGGTCCGGAGGCGGTTAATTATATTATTTACCCCAGTGGTTAAATTCACACCCCCTGGATGCTTGTTTTTTTCCTACAGTGGGGTAGATAGTTACACACAGGGTTTTAAAGAATAAACTTCCTGACTCAGACCAAGAGCCGACTCAGCGAGTCAGCAAGTGAATCGAAGCATCTGCATTGCGCAACCTAAGCTTCGATTCACTTGCTTCTTGTCAGCTCAGCGAATGAACCGAAGATTCGATTCATGAATCGATTCATTTGAATCAACTGATTCAAATGAACCGATTCATGTGAAAGATCCGAACTTCCCATCTCTAGTTTAGTCGCAGTAAACCTTTCCGGCAACCTGTAGCAGTGTCCCCTTCTCGGCACGTGCGCACAGTGCAAGAAGAAGCCGATGCCAGCAGTCCGCAACGGTGCATCAGGCTGAGCCTGTGCGCACGCGCGGGATCTCAAAGCAGGAGGAGGGGGAGGGAGGGAGAAGCGGCACTGAGTAGAAGGCGGCGCTGGGCACGAACCGCGATGCATGCGGCCGGGCACCATGCATCCACAGACCTCCCCTGCTTGGGCACCTTAATTGAATGATTGACAGGTTAGTAAAACCTGTTTTTCCGCAGAATAAAGCCACAAATAGCTTTTATAAGGCCACCTTAGAAATCAGAATGCTACCCTGGACATGAGCATATGTTTAGCTCACAGGGCTTATAGGTGGTGACAGAATCCCTTTAATCATATACATAAATATGATAATTTGGGGCAGGGTAATGAGCCCAGTCCTCCACACCATAGAGCAAAGTGTGCAGATACTGCATATGTTTGGAAAATTTTGTAAAAAGTTTGTGAAATAAAAAAAAAAGAAAACCTCCCTGAAATGAGAAGTGCACCTCCCTGAAATGAGTTTTTGCAGGTTGGGATGTCTGTAATAGGGTGCTGCACGGAGTAAAAGTTGAAGAAATACCAGAGATTGCCAAGCCGGTTGTGCTTAAGTGCAAATCAAAACGTAAATTATCAGGAGATTTAAGAAGAAGGGTGTCGAAAGAACTCTGGGAAGGACGAAAACAAGCACATGTATGGCGAGCAGCTGAGGCTTACAAAATTATGGATGTTGGTGACCCTGATCCTAGCCATCTATCAAATCTAGCAACATTAAGAAAAGCCAAGCAAGAGATTGGCGACAGAGAGTTAATGCACAAGGACCCAATCCTTTAATTACATCTCCTGAAATACAGTGTTCCTCAGGTTGGAAGCATACACAACATTGGTCTGGATAAGTTTTTTTTTGCCATTACTGGACCCGATCTCAGATGCAAGTGTACCAAATGAAGTCAAAGAACTTGGGTTCCTATGTAAGTTTTGATGCAACAGGTTCAGTAGTAAGAAAACTAAAAAGACCTGTTGGCATTTCTGGACACATCTTTTTGTACCAAGGGGTTTTGTGTTCATGTGGAGATCATATCCCAGTAGTACAGATGCTTTCTGAGAGCCATACTATTAATTTCATAGCACAATGGCTGACAGAATGGAAATGTTTTGGAGTGTTGACTAGGAATGTCGCATCAAACCTACCACCATGCTTTATAAGATGATGTTGCACACTGTATCAAGCTTATTAGCCGATGGGAATGTCTGAGACAAGCTGGAAACAGAGTAAAGGAATTCTATCTCATAGCAATGGCACAACTTCTACAGTCTACTTAACTTGATGATGCCACAGAACTCATTCATTCAATTTAAGTTGTTGCTTTTAGTGAATCAGAAGGAAATGATGACAGAGGCACACCAGTTGTATCAGAGACATGCAAAGCTCAACTGAAGAGACGTATTGCAGAGGAATGTGTTTTACCCAGTCACTGAAGAGGACTATTTCGTAGAGATAAAAGAACAGGGGGATAAGCCAATTCAACCATGCCAAACAGACCTGAAAATATGGGCAACAGAAATTTGTGAAAGGAGTAAGATGCTTGCAGCAAATCATGGTGACCGTGACAATTTACATTTCCTTCCAGAGCTTGTTCCAAATGTTATAAGATTGGCATGTTACCTTCCAGTTTGGACAGCCATGATGGTCCCATACTTTAAAAGTGTGAACATGACAGCAAGTTCTGCAAATGTTGAGGCTGAATTTAAAAACATAAAAGATGGCCTCTTAAAACATGAATGTCTCCCTATTAGAACTGACCGATTTGTAATTCTTCATCTTGAATTTATGGAAGGCAAAATTAGACTTTCCTCCGCCCCTATAAAGAAAACAGAATGCAGTGAAAACATGAGGCAAGAGAATGGGCAAAAAAACAGCAACTTTGAGGAGAATCCACAAGTTCACATAAAATCAGGTGATGAAAGTAGCTTCCAGGAACAGCCTGTTGAAAATTGGAAAGGTCTCAGTATTCCTCCGAAAAAGAGATTGTCCTACCTAACCCCATGTTGCGAGTGGCTGCATATGGACACAAACTGTAAAGGAAAAAAAAGTGAGCATCATTAATACCTGTGCATTTGATTCATTTTGCCAGTGTCTTTGTTGTGCATTCTGGGACAGTAGATTATTTTGCAATTATGTCAACAAAGAGAACAACATTGAAATTTTTGAATTGGTGCAGACAATTGTGACAAAGGGAGTTGGAAAGGAAGCTTATGCAATGAGGGCAAAAATACTGTCAGGAATATTTGAATATGTTCAGCTGATGTCACGTGTGAGGCAGGTCAATGCTGAGTGCAATGTTGCACACATAATCTGAATGACGATGAGACAGGTACCAAGTGCAGTAATGACAACACAGTGTTCTTCTGTGTACTGCATTAGAAATGTAACTTCTTCAAGGACAGTCCCTCTTCTGCCAATCAATGGACATATTTTAGAAACTAATGGACTGAGTAAACTTCAGCTAGCATTGGAAGATGGGCTAAACCTAAATGTGTCTAAATGTCTGAAGCCATTAAAGTCACCTCAAGAGTGTCCAGATGACTTGAAAATTCAGAATGCATCTTCATTGAAATTTCTTTGCGATGGTTCGGTCACGCACAGCTGCACCACTGGACAAGTACCGTATTTTTCGCTTTATAAGACGCACTTTTCCCCCCCCCAAAAAAGTGGGGGGAAAATGGCCGTGCGTCTTATAAAGCGAATACTTCGCTGGCCGCTATGCTGCACAGCGTGGCCAGCGAAGTATCAGTGTGAAGGGAGGAGGCGGGGCCCGGTGCAGTGACTCTACTTTAATACACCGGGCCCCGCAACTGTTAAACATTCAATTTGATCTATATAATTGTATACGCGATGTACGGTACGTACTGTAGTACCGGAAGTATAGCATTAAGACGGCGCAGCGCCTGCCGCAGCTCCCTCCTCATGCACCGCCTGCCCCAGCTCCCTCTGTCATGCGCCGCCTGCCTGTTCATTCATAAAGTGAGATAAGCAGGCAGGCGGCGCATGAGGAGGGAGCTGGGGCAGGCGGCGCATGACCGAGGGAGCTGGGGCAGGCGGCGCATGAGGAGGGAGCTGCGGCAGGCGGCGCATGACCGAGGGAGATGCCGGTATGCGCCGTCTTAATGTTATACTTCCGGTACTACAGTAAGTACCGTACAGCGCGTATACAATTAGATATAGATCAGATTGAATGTATTTAACAGTTGCGGGGCCCAGTGTATTAGAGTAGAGTCACTGCACCGGGCCCCGCCATGAGTGTCCCCGCCTCCTCCCTCCACACTGATGCATCTGATGGGGGATCTGTAGATGACACTTATGGGGATCTGTGGTCATGGTCATTATGTGGCCTATTGTAGAAGAAAATGTAATGCCTGGGAGAAATATGATGACTTGTGTGACTGTATTACAACAGTCTCTGCAAAGACCAAGATGCAACCCCATGTTATAATATTTACAAAGGAGGTGTGAATATTTTCATAAAAGGATACCCTAAGCCCCAAAAAACTTTAGCTTTAAAGGGGTACTCCAGTGGAATTTTTTTTTTTTAAATCAGCTGGGGCCAGAAAGTTAAAACAGATTTGTAAATTACTTCTATTTAAAAATATCAATCCTTCCAGTACTTATCAACTGCTGTATGCTCCACAGGAAGTTCTTTTCTTTTTGAATTTCTTTTCTGTCTGACCACAGTACACTCTGCTGACACCTCTGTATTGTCAGGAACTGTCCGGAGCAGGAGAGGTTTGCTATGGGGATTTGTTCCAGCTTTGAGACACACATACAGACATTACCACCTCTGCCAGGTACAGTATAACCTCACTGACCGGTCTCGGTGTATGAAGTAATAACTGTGTGTATATCATAATATAGCTTGCTGCTTTTTCAAGGCTGCTAATCTAGTGCTGGTCTAATCAAGTGCTGATCTGCAAGTGCATTGGAGATATTCAGGAGGTAATCTGGAGGTGGATACAATCTAAACAAGTAAGATTTGTTTGTTTAAATCCCCCCCCCCCCCTCTTTGCAATGGCAGACCTGGTTCTGTGCAGGAATTGTTGTGCTTTTATTTCAGGTTCCACTCTTCAGAGGTTTGGATACTGTCTGATCTGTACACAGCTCTCCATAATGCAACAGGAAATTACCTTTTTGAAATATGAGATTTGTAAATTAACCATTAAGCAAACTCAGACTGAGAACATTGCAATGCCACTGCCACAGAGGCCCCCTAGAAATGGAAGATGGGTTACTGTAGGTTCTGGTAGACTGAGAGTTGTGGATAGAAGACATGTCCCACAGTCTGTGGCTCTCCATAATTCATTTGCAGCACTTTCAGAGTGCAAGAGCAACATGGCGGATGGCTCAAGCACAGTGGGTGAGAAACAATAATCTCCCATGCCTAAATTATGCAAGACTGCAGCCAAAGACAAAAAGGAGAAGGTGAGGACTGATAGTAAGCAGCTGTTGGTGGGCGATTCCATCATAAGAGGTGTGAAGTTTGAGGAGAATGGTGTTGTAAGATGTCTCCCTGGTGCTACCGCTAGCAGGGATAGACGACGGATCCTTAATATTGTTAGGCAAGCAAAACAGGAAAGGGAAGTGGATGTTATTGTCCATCTGGGGACAAACGATCTGGCTTGCAATGAGGTTTCAAAGGTGAAAGAAGCTTTTCACACACTTGGAAAGGATATACGGGAGGTTGCATCAACTGTTTCATTCTCTGCAGTTTTGCCTGTGCATAACCTTCAGCATGACCGGAAGATGCGCATTAAGGAATTCAATGTATGGCTTGGTGAATGGTGTCGGAACCAAGGGTTTGGCTTTGTGTCTCATGTTAGCTCTTGTTGGAATGGAAAAGAACTGTACAAGAAAGATGGTTTGCATCTTTCTCTCAAAGGAACAAATGTCCTCGGTGAACAGTTCCAAGTATTTGCTAAGTATCATTTAATCTAGGAAAGGGGGGCAAAAGAGTGATAATCCAGCAGTCCGACTGCCCCCCGGAACAATGCCAGAAAATGCCAGTAGCACAAAGGTTAAGAAATGACAAGCTCAGATTCTTATCTACAAATGCTCGCAGTTTAGGGAATAAGATCAATGAACTTGAGGCTATAATGGCATCTGAGAATATAGATGTAGTGGCTGTTACTGAGACGTGGTTCAAGGGGAGTAATGACTGGGATATATCAATACGAGGGTTCTCTCTATACAGGAAAGACAGAGAAGGCAAGAAGGGGGAGGGGTGGCCCTGTATGTGAAAGACAGCATAAAATCTAATTTGATACAAGTTAGCGAGAACAATTTAGAGTCAGTTTGGGTTACCTTGCAGCTTGATAATCATAAGGTAACTCGTGTAGGTGTGATATATAGACCACCTAGCCAAGTCAAAGAATTAGATGATCTACTAGTTGAGGAAATAGCTATAATTACATTGAAGGGGGAAGTTATCATTATGGGAGACTTCAATCTTCCTGATGTAAACTGGAAAACCAAAATAGCTAGTTCTGCCAGGAGTACAGATATTCTAAATTCCCTACAGGGATTATCTCTACAGCAAGTAGTTGAGGAGCCAACCCGGAAGGAGGCCATTTTAGGCTTAGTATTCACAAATGGGAATTTGGTATATGATATTACTGTAGGGGAAAGCTTGGGATCACACCAGTCAGTGTGGTTTACTATAAGTACAGTGACTGAGTCACACCACACAAAAACAAAAGTTTTAGATTTTAGAAAAACAGACTTTTCTAAAATTAGATTAGTGGTATACGAGTCCCTATCAGATTGGAACAGTTTCATTGGAGTCCAGGAGAAATGGGACTACTTAAAAGAGGCACTATTGAAGGCAACAGAAAATTGCATTAGGCTTGTCAGTAAAAGCAAAAAAAGGAAAAGAACACTGTGGTACTCAGCAGAAGTGGCCAAAATCATTAAAAACAAAAAGATGGCATTTAGGAATTATAAAACAAAACAAAACGAGGATGACAGGCTAATTTACAAGATTAGGCAGAGAGAGGCCAAACAAGTTATAAGAGCTTCTAAAGCAGGTAGAAAAAAGGCGATAAGGCATTCTTCAGATACATAAATGAAAAAACTAAAACAAGGAATTACAAAATTAAAAACAAAAGAAGGAAGGTATATGGAAGAAGATAAAGAACTAGCTGACTGCCTCAATGAATACTTCTGTTGAGTCTCTGCGAAGGAAAATGAAGGAAAAGGACCTCAGTTAGGAAAGAAGACTAATGAATCTTTTGATGCATGTGTCTTTAAAGAGGAAGAGGTTCTAAGTCAGCTGTCTAAAATCAATACAAATAAGTCACAGGGACCTGATGGGATACACCCAACGCTATTAAAAGAGCTCAGCGGTGAACTAGCAAAACCATTAACAGATTTATTTAACCAATCACTGGCAACAGGAGTCGTCCCAGAAGATTGGAAATTAGCAAATGTTGTGCCGATTCACAAGAAAGGTAGTAGGAAGGAATCGGGCAACTATAGGCCAGTAAGCCCGACATCAATAGTGGGGAAATTAATGGAAACCATACTTAAGGAGAGGATTGTGGAACATCTAAAATCCCATGGATTGAAAGATGAAAAACAGCATGGGTTTACTTCAGGGAGATCATGTCAAACTAATCTTATTGATTTTTTTGATTGGGTGACTAAAACAATAGATGGCGGAGGTGCAGTAGACATCGCTTATCTAGACTTCAGTAAGGCTTTCGATACTGTCCCACACAGAAGGCTTATCAATAAATTGCAGTCTTTGGGCTTGGACTCCCATATTGTTGAATGGATTAGGCAGTGGCTGAGGGACAAGCAACAGAGGGTTGTAATCAATGGAGTATATTCAGACCAAGGTCTTGTTACCAGTGGGGTACCTCAGGGATCTGTTCTGGGACCCATATTGTTTAATATCTTTATCAGTGAAATTGCAGAAGGCCTCGATGGTAAGGTGTGTCTTTTTGCTGATGACACAAAGATTTGTAACAGGGTTGATGTTCCTGGAGGGATACACCAAATGGAAAAGGATTTAGGAAAACTAGTGGAATGGTCAAAAATCTGGCAACTAAAATGTAATGTGGATAAGTGCAAAATAATGCACCTGGGGCGTAAAAACCCAAGAGCAGAATATAAAATCAGTGATACAGTCCTAACCTCAGTATCTGAGGAAAGGGATTTAGGGGTCATTATTTCAGAAGACTTAAAGGTAGGCAGACAATGTCATAGAGCAGCAGGAAATGCTAGCAGAATGCTTGGGTGTATAGGGAGAGGCATTACTAGTAGAAAGAGGGAGGTGCTCATGCCGCTCTACAGAGCACTAGTGAGACCTCATTTGGAGTATTGTGCTCAGTACTGGAGACCATATCTCCAGAAGGATATTGATACTTTGGAGAGAGTTCAGAGAAGAGCTACTAAACTGGTACATGGATTGCAGGATAAAACTTACCAGGAAATATTAAAGGACCTTAACATGTATAGCTTGGAAGAAAGACGAGACAGGGGTGATATGATAGAAACTTTTAAATACATAAAGGGAATCAACAAGGTAAAAGAGGAGAGAATATTTAAAAGAAGAAAAACTGCTACAAGAGGACATAGTTTTAAATTAGAGGGGCAAAGGTTTAAAAGTAATATCAGGAAGTATTACTTTACTGAGAGAGTAGTGAATGCATGGAATAGCCTTCCTGCAGAAGTGGTAGCTGCAAATACAGTGAAGGAGTTTAAGCATGCATGGGATAGGCATAAGGCCATCCTTCATATAAGATAGGCCCAGGGGCTATCCATAGTACTCAGTATATTGGGCAGACTAGATGGGCCAAATGGTTCTTATCTGCCGACACATTCTATGTTTCTATAATAAATCATATATTGCTACATTAATCCCTTAATGCTAAATTAACTTGTCTGATCTCAGAAATCGAACCGGCACAAATGCTCATTTTTGCGGCACAAACGAATGGTGTATTTCTTTTTTGAAATTTAAGAACATGGGGTGGAAAGTGGGCGGGTCTTCATAAAAATCTAACGCGCAATATCTCAGGAACCGAACCGGCATAAAGGCTCATTTTTGCGGCACAAACGAATGGTGTATTTCTTTTTGAAATTTAAGAACATGGGGTGGAAAGTGGGTGGGGTTTCAGCAAATCAAGCGCACAATATCTCGGAAACCAAAGCGGTGCAAACGTTCATTTTTGCAGCCCAAATGAATGGTGTATTTCTTTTAGAAATTTAAGAACATGGGGTGGAAAGTGGGCGTGGCTTCATAAAAATCTAACGCACAATATCTCGGAAACCAAAGAGGCACAAACGCTCATTTTTGCGGCACAAACCAGCACAAACGAATGGTGTATTTATTTTCATCTTTTGCGAACATGGGGTGCCAACTTCACACAGGTGGAGTAGACTCATGGTTGGACTGGAAGTCACAGCATCATAGATCACCAAGATGCAGTGAGTTCGGGTCAGCCAAGCTCCAGTCTGTCTGGGAAATGTGGAACGTTTTTCTTGGACCACACACACCTGTGTAATTACAATTACCCAGTGTAATTACAATTGCTCGTCTCATTCACTTCAGCTTAGACTAGACACGCATAGATCTGTCAATCATGAGTCGCAAACATATCTGTACTAATGTTAGTATCAATTATATGTATAAAGTATCACACAAAATGTGTGAAGGGATTTTTATATGTGGCAATAAAAACTATATACAACAGAATCATAGTTTTAATATAAAAATTTGTAGGCAACATGGCAGCATCTGACAGAAGTTCCATTAAGGTCATTATTTCCCTTTATTTTCTTAAAATTTTCTGTACAGGGATGAATGATCTGTATAATGTACATTCATAGAAAGCTGTATATACTGAGGAATAATGGAGGAATCATCTCACTATTACACTAGGCTCTTACATAACAAGCTGACATTTTGATATTCACTTTTATTTATTATTTGGTAAAGCTATGCTGTACATGGGAATATCATCGTCTCTTCATTCTCGAGAGGATAGTGTTAAGGATTTATAAAGGACACAGTTCATGGACTGAACACTGTAGGGATTCCATACTTTGCAGTGAGCCCAACCACTTCCAACATGGCAGAGAACGGCAACATAAATGCTCTTTCATTCTAGACCACAACTTTACCAATTCTTGGAATATAAAACTTAGAAGGAACAGATTATTATTACTTCAATTCACAGTCTTGTAAACTAATACAAAAGAAACAGAATGTGCTTAGATACAAAAGGAAAGACAACAGAACAAGTATTGTGACCAGACGGCTGATTCGGCTGAGTGTTTTCATGGTATGTTACATATGCTTCATCAGGATCACATCTCCAATGAATTTTTTTTTTTTATCCCTAAATAAAAATATATTTATTACAAAAAGGAATAACACTTTGCTTTAAAACAAGGAAGGCAGAAAATAAAGTCCTTTGAATCAACCCTGGGGTGGAGGAAAACGTTTACAGTGCTTTTCCTCGTGCAACAAGCAGGTCCTCCTTTTGAGACTTCATTGGTGTAACATCTGTGTTGATTAGCCAAGATCTCCTACTTCATGGTCCACTGGTGGTGGCACATTGGGCATAACTGTAGATGAAGTCCCTGCAGTAAGGTAGCCAGCAACGCCAGGTCCTGAACAAATTACGAAGACTATATTAGCTTTATGTCCATAGTTTTTATTTTAAAAGTTATTCAATTTACAAAGTTTTTCCTGGTTTTCCAGGATTTTTAACTGATGACCTATCCTCACTCCTCTGAACGCGGCTGCCTTCTCACAGCTCACCAAGCGCAGCGCCGTACATAGTATAGTGGCTGTGCTTGGTATTGCACTGAGCCCCATTCACTTGAATAGGCTGAGCTGCTCCTAGGTTACGTGATCGATGAACATGTCATCACTTGGCCTAGGAAAAGCAGAGAAGACAGGAGCGCCGCTGCCTTCTCAAACAGCTGATTGGCGGGGTCGGATCCCCACTGATCAAATACTGATAACCTATCCAGAGGAGAGGTCATCATTAGGGATGAGCGAATCGACTTCAGATGAAACATCCAAAGTCGATTCGCATAAAACTTTGTTCTAATAAACGAAGGCACGACAGATTCTGTTCTCGATATTTTGTTCTGCTGAAAGATAAGCCACAGTCAAAAGTGTCTGCTTTACTATTGTACTGGTGGTTTAATTACGGTCACCACATCAGTAACTGTCTTTGGTGTTTCTTAAGGACTTGATCTGAGAAACAATGGATTACACAAAGCATGCAAATAACAAGTAATGTAAATGAAATAGACTAAACACAAACCAATGGGGGTGGAGGGCTGGTAAAGTATATGCAGTCATGTCTGGAGCACAAGATGCATGAATGCAGCAGGTGCAACAAGCATTGTACCTGTGTTACAGAGCTACACAGCAGTTAGCAAGCTGCCAGGAAGAGAGCATCTAAAGCCCACTTCTGAGATGAAGGGGGCTGCTACCAGTAAGAAGGGAAGGAGAGACACCTGAAGGAAGAAAAGTAAAAAGCAAGGGTAGAAGAGGTTAGGAAGGAAGCAGACAGGAACAAGCAATAAGGACATACATGTTCACCATCTTAATGGACACTCACACTTAGAGAAGCTACTGACAGAATTTCTAAATGTCATGTAATGTTTTCTTTTGTCATTTGCTAATGCCTCTCTGCACAGAGCCATTTCCATAACAGGTGTCCTGCAGCTGAATACAGGCCAAGATCTGGATACCACTTGGTAAAATGGTGATACAGAGGATAATGTTACATCAATCCTTCAGTAAGTTCTGCACCAATTATACCCTTCACATTATGCTGTGCAGTAACTGCATTTGACCGCTGCACCAGTCATGTGCCCTACATATTGACATCACGATATGGCACGACATCACTGCTACAAGTGGGGGACAACTGGCATTGAAGCAGTGGGGTTGGGGGGGGGGGGCTGAACATATGTTGATTATATTTTGTAATTTTAATATATATGCAGTTGCTAAAATGATTAACAACCAGGCTGCCCCTTTAATGCCAAAATAGGTTAAGAGTGCACAATCAAGAAAGAAGTACAGGATTTATACAGATAAACAAAGGTACAGCGGCTTTCCTGTTTTTTTAAATCCCTCTTCCTACGGGTTGGAAATAACCAGACCCGTGTCGCAGTAGTGCCTCTACATGTGGTTTAGAGCCATTTTAAAAATATAAATTTCCCCATGGATGATAAATTAGAGCAAGGAAAAATTACAGCAGTTGCCCATAGCAACCAATTAAAAGGGTATTCCAGTTATAACAAGTTATCCCCCTTTCCACAGGAAAGGGGATATGTATCAGATCGGTGGGGGTCATACCGCTAGGACCCCCATCGATCACGAAAATGGGGCCCCCATACCCTGAGGAGCCTCCAGAAATGGACAGAGCAACTGGTGAAAAATGTACACCGATGCTCCATTCATTTCTATGGGAGGGCCAGAGATAGCCGAGTACTGTGCTCAGCTATCTCCGGCACCCCCATAGGAATGAATAGAGCGACGGAGCACGTTTCCAACCAGCCACTTCATCCATTTCAGGAGGCTCCACAAGGTATGGGACCCCCGTTTTCGTGATCATGGGTGTCCCAGCAGTAGGACTCCCTCCAATCTCAGTTATCCCCTATCCTGTGTCATAACCGGACTACCCCTTTACGTTGCGGCTTTCATATTAGACAGCTTGAATATGATTAAATGGTATGGATAGCTCCTCCTCCTCCAACTCCATGCCCTTGTCTGATAAATCTCCTCCTTTGAGTTATGGAGATCTACTATTATCAACATAACCTAAGTTGATATCTATACTTTTTTTTTTATATAAAACCCTCATACACAGAGAAAAACTCAAGGAAAACCACTTTATTATACAAGCAAGTTCTGAGCTGCAAATCTCCAAAAATTTAAAACGGATACTGATCAATTCCAAAACATTCCACATAGGGGGTTAAATAAGCATGCCATGCATATGTTCTGTATTAGAACTGTATATATTCATGAATGCTATCATGTTGAGCTTTCAATTAAAATGTACAACACCTACTTCTCGCTACAATGATAATTAAATGGTGTCCTTTCTTTAGTATAAAGCCATCAGTGGTTTGCTGAAGCTTTGAGGTATAGAAAGATATGATGAAGTATTCCATCTAACTAGCTAAGCATGGTTGTTGTGGATCCATTCTACTTAAAGGGGTTGTCCCACCAAAAATATTCTACAGTTTTCAGACCAGCACCTGAAACGGAATACTTTTGTGATTGCATGTAATAAAAAATGTAGTATAACCACTGACTTATTCAATGAAACCTATCTGTATAGCACCACTTGCTGTTTGCCCTTTTTCTAAATTCTCTTTCCAGCTCACTGAGTTTGACATACATGCTCAATTCAATCCTTCAGCAGAAAGGACATACCCCCTAAAAAAGTGAAATAAATCTAGCAGAGTAATTGGAACAACGAATGAGGAGATCTCTGGATCCATGTGAAGTACATGATTGCTTCTAGCTTTGTTAGAAAGAGATTGCCATGTACTATATGATATCCGATTTTCTTTTTCACATTGGTTTTTATTAGGATGGGGTTTTCTATTTTTTCTTCCACAAATAGAAAAAATATAAAGCATGCACTAAATATTTCTTGTGGATTTTTTTGAATTAATTGGTATCGTTAGTCTGTACTCAAATGATCAATATATTTATGTATTAGAAACATTGTGGTAATACCTAAATTGTAAAGGCATTAAAAAGGGGCTGCCCCAAATGGACAGCCCTGAAAGACTGTAGAGACCACAGTGATTAGGTGGCTACTACAGGAAAAACTGGATATTACATGGCACCCATTCAATGAATGTAAAGTGCAGAGTATGCTTTTTGCAAAAGCTCTCTGCTATAGCTAATAGAAAGGGGTCCTAAGTTGGTGAATTCCCTCTATGATATCTATATGCCCCAATACTGAATAAGCATATTGGCAGTAAGGTTGGGGCAACCCTTTTAGCTAAGGAAGGCCACCAGCAAAATGGTGAATGCAACTCTGAACGGCAGTACATGCATTAAATCAGGATCAATACAAGCCACAATGCACTTATGAAGTTAGCCAATTTCGCAGTGATTGAGGTAGAAATTCCAAACAAAACGGCTTACCAGTGAGGTATCCTGCTGTTTGTGATTCAGAAATGAACAAGTCATGTTTCTGATCTTTAAAGGCACTCCATACAGAGGATCGAGACAGGATTTCATTTACCTAGACAATACACATGACATTACAATTTACTAGAAATAGAGGTAGGTGCATACATTACATTATTGCTGAGGATTACTCACCTGTTCTCCATACTGTAGGCTACGAGTCATGGATTTCAAAGCTTTAACTATCTGAGCCTTTGTGGCTGCAGGACTTTCTAGGTTCTCAAGACCTTGACCCTCAAGCAATCTTAGTAAATATGGAACTAAATCTGCTTTCAATGCCTGGAAAATATGGGAATATTAAATTGTACAGTAATCAGTTGTGACACTCTTCAGGTAAATAAAAAATAAATGCATTTAACAGAACAGAAAAAAAAAGTTAATTAACAGAATATATCCTATAGGAAATCTACCTCTGCTTGCTACCTTTTAAATGCAACATCTGATGTAAAGACTGTATGTAGAGTAATGTTCCAACATTGTAAAAGCAGACGCACCAAGCATGTTATGTGATGTCATAATATTTATGGCAGTCACAGTGTCTGGTGTTGTGCATTTTCATAAGTGTACAATGTATCTGATGATACTATATTCAATATGGATGATCATTGCCTTAACCAGCATGTGATCAGCATGAACCTGGAAAAAACCAAGATGGGTTCATGGCAAGTTCAATGTGTTAAAAGTAAATATATAGGGAGCGTTATACTTCGTATTATTGTTTAGAGACATGGATTTATCTACACAGGTTTCTCTAAACTTGTCTGTCTGAGGAACAATGGGTGTTTCATGGCTAAACCATGATCTGATAAGAGACGTCCATAAAACACATCTGGTGTGGAACAGATATCTATTCATATATTCACATATAGATATATATATATTCCTGTGTGCATTCATTTAGCGTTTGAACTTGTTAATGATTCATATATACTATGTGATATTGATGTATTATAACCAAATATTATTAATGTATCTTTATATGTCTGTATCTCATTGAGAGGATATATTCTAGGGGATATAGAGAGTGTTTAAGTTGAATTTTCTTAAATAGGGTTTATTTTAGAGGAGCTGATGTTATCTCAAACATCATTACTCAATAGCTAAGACAGTTAAGATACACAAACCAGGAAAAACCATTATACTCTTATCTGCCCCATAAATTCAGGGATTAGGAAAACTTCTGATACCGCCAGTCAGTCTGAGCAAAGTGTCAGAAAGAGTCCCTCCTAATTGATTTAAGGTGGAAGAGATCAGAGTATAAGTGGTATAATAAAGCAATATAATATGTTAATTCTTAAAATATTTAAAATTGTTATGTGATACAACAGTGCCATCAAGTGGTAGATGGGCAGAAGTTTCTAAGGAATGTCAATTAAATGACATCATTCCCATGTTTAACATACGTCACACCCACCTTATCTAATTGGAAATCCCTAATCCAAGAGGGGATGGGCATAGATAAGGATTGGAATATCTGATCCAGTTTTGGAAGATCAGGACACTTCACAGACACTTCACAAAAGAAAAACTTCACAAGGACTTCACAAACACTTCACAAGGATTCATTCATCAGCATCACTTCACACGTCAGGAACGTACCACAGGACGGGACATATCTAAATCTTGGAAAGCTGGGTCCATTCTAAAAGCTCTTTATCCCAAAGCCAGGTGATAATGTATAATGTATAATCTATTTCATTTGCAGTAATTATAAATCGCTCCAATTGGCATATAGTTGAGACCCCATTATTAGTGGGTCAATAGTGTTAAAACAATAATTTTATGGGAAATTTTAATGAACGTGCACATCATTAGAATTTCTGTAATATTGCTATCAGAGTGGAATCTCTGATCGGATTTTATTATCCGTAGTTAGGCCAATGGGCGTATTTATAAGGTGTCTCTTACTGCCATATTCTTTGATAGAGCATAAGGGATTTTCCACAGATTCATTTCTATTGTACTGGTGTGCAGTAGCTAAAAGTGGTCCATGGAGGGACACCTGGCAAACTGGTGACAGGATCATAAGTGGCAAAGGCTCACTCATACGGATGGGGTGTAAAAGCTAGTCCACTATACAATAGAAGAAGCTGTGTTGTTCTAGCACTGAAGCTACAAGGTAACAGCTGATCGGCAGGGTGCAGGTTGTCAGGCCCCCTCTGATCTGATAGTGATGGCCTACGCCATCAATAACAATGTCCTGGAAAACTCCTTAAAGCAGTGTTCCTCAACTCCAGTCCTCAGGGCCCACCTACTGGTCATGATTTGAGAATATTCCACAAAATGAATACCTGTGGTAAGTCCTGAGGCACTGACACTAATTATATAACCTGCTCAATACTAAGAAAATCCTGAAAACATGACCGGCAGGTGGGCCCTGAGTTGAGGAACCCTGCCTTAAAGCCCACCTACTGGTCATGATTTGAGAATATTCCACAAAATGAATACCTGTGGTAAGTCCTGAGGCACTGACACTAATTATATAACCTGCTCAATACTAAGAAAATCCTGAAAACATGACCGGCAGGTGGGCCCTGAGTTGAGGAACCCTGCCTTAAAGCATAATGCCATACATGTACGGCATGTGCTGAGCCAGCTCCATACATGGTGGTTGCCAGCTCTATAATACAGCAGGCACTGTGCCGCAATGACGCCGAAACCAGTCATTTTACCCCTCAGATGCCATGGTCAATAGCGTGAGTTTAGGTAGAGGGAGGGGGCTGAGGCTCCTATCGGTCTTGATGACAGTCTGGGGCCTGCTGAAGGTTCCAGGCCTGTCATGGTAAGCTGCCTGTAAGGCATCATGCACTGGGCCATTCCGTGCATTGGGGACCGCAATTTGCAACATCCGTGCGGCAGCCGGGACGGATCAAGACCCATTCAACTTGGGTCCGCATCCGTGATGCGGTGTGCACATGGCCGGTGCCTGTGTATTGCGGAACCGCTGTATGCGTGGCGCAATATGGCCACGGCCAGTCAACGGCCCTGTGCATAAGGCATAGCTTCACAGGCAGGCAATTAAAATGTCATAGACGATAATAGTTTTCTATTATGGTCTATGGGACAAGCAATTAGAAGATCGCAGGTTATAACTCCTCTAAGGGAGCTAAAATTGTGAAAAAAGTCCAATATATCTTTTTTTAAAATATAAGTATATACAGGGAGTGCAGAATTATTAGGCAAATGAGTATTTTGACCACATCATCCTCTTTATGCATGTTGTCTTACTCCAAGCTGTATAGGCTCGAAAGCCTACTACCAATTAAGCATATTAGTTGATGTGCATCTCTGTAATGAGAAGGGGTGTGGTCTAATGACATCAACACCCTATATTAGGTGTGCATAATTATTAGGCAACTTCCTTTCCTTTGGCAAAATGGGTCAAAAGAAGGACTTGACAGGCTCAGAAAAGTCAAAAATAGTGAGATATCTTGCAGAGGGATGCAGCACTCTTAAAATTGCAAAGCTTCTGAAGCGTGATCATCGAACAATCAAGCGTTTCATTCAAAATAGTCAACAGGGTCGCAAGAAGCGTGTGGAAAAACCAAGGCGCAAAATAACTGCCCATGAACTGAGAAAAGTCAAGCGTGCAGCTGCCAAGATGCCACTTGCCACCAGTTTGGCCATATTTCAGAGCTGCAACATCACTGGAGTGCCCAAAAGCACAAGGTGTGCAATACTCAGAGACATGGCCAAGGTAAGAAAGGCTGAAAGACGACCACCACTGAACAAGACACACAAGCTGAAACGTCAAGACTGGGCCAAGAAATATCTCAAGACTGATTTTTCTAAGGTTTTATGGACTGATGAAATGAGAGTGAGTCTTGATGGGCCAGATGGATGGGCCCGTGGCTGGATTGGTAAAGGGCAGAGAGCTCCAGTCCGACTCAGACGCCAGCAAGGTGGAGGTGGAGTACTGGTTTGGGCTGGTATCATCAAAGATGAGCTTGTGGGGCCTTTTCGGGTTGAGGATAGAGTCAAGCTCAACTCCCAGTCCTACTGCCAGTTTCTGGAAGACACCTTCTTCAAGCAGTGGTACAGGAAGAAGTCTGCATCCTTCAAGAAAAACATGATTTTCATGCAGGACAATGCTCCATCACACGCGACCAAGTACTCCACAGCGTGGCTGGCAAGAAAGGGTATAAAAGAAGAAAATCTAATGACATGGCCTCCTTGTTCACCTGATCTGAACCCCATTGAGAACCTGTGGTCCATCATCAAATGTGAGATTTACAAGGAGGGAAAACAGTACACCTCTCTGAACAGTGTCTGGTTCTGTGGTTGCTGCTGCACGCAATGTTAATGGTGAACAGATCAAAACACTGAACACAAAACACAGAATCCATGGATGGCAGGCTTTTGAGTGTCCTTGCAAAGAAAGGTGGCTATATTGGTCACTGATTTGTTTTTGTTTTGTTTTTGAATGTCAGAAATGTATATTTGTGAATGTTGAGATGTTATATTGGTTTCACTGGTAAAAATAAATAATTGAAATGGGTATATATTTGTTTTTTGTTAAGTTGCCTAATAATTATGCACAGTAATAGTCACCTGCACACACAGATATCCCCCTAAAATAGCTAAAACTAAAAAACTGAGTTTTTTGGGTTCATTGAGAACATGGTTGTTATTCAATAATAAAATTAATCCTCAAAAATACAACTTGCCTAATAATTCTGCACTCCCTGTAAGTATTAAAAATTCTAATCATCCTCTTTCCAAAATTTACATTTAGAAATAAACAATAAAAAAATTACCATAACAGTTGTTGCCGTTTCCGAAAATGTCTTAACTATTAAAATCTAAAAATATTTTTCCTGTGTGGTGAAGGACATAACGGAAAAAAACAACACAATCTGCCATTTTTTTTTTCACCTTGTCCCACCAAAAAATTTAGATTTTGCTCATTCATTGGGTAATCAGCAGCAGTATTATACTGCCAGATCATCGCTAACGAGCTTGTTAGCGATGATATGGCAGACTATCTGCCAGTCTAATACACACTTAAGTATATTGGAAACTTTCTTCTGCAAGCAAGTTAAGATTAATTAAGGTGGGTTGATGGATCTCAGAAAATCCCTTTAACTTTCATAATGCAAGATATCTAGACATAAACAGATGGGCGAGATATTGCCCATTTTTATTTCAACTGCCCATATGCAGCCTATACTATTTTACAATACCACAGAACACTATTGTGCTTACTACTTGTTTGCATCCCATACTTGGCCTGTTTGGCTGATTAGTAGAAATGGTATCTTATGTCTACAGTGTGTTTGACACAAAGCGTTTCAATAGAACGGTATGTAACATTCATACAAAAATACCAAGTAAGGCTACTTTCACACCTGCGTTCGGGTGTCCGCTCGTGAGCTCCGTTTGAAGGGGCTCACGAGCGGTCCTGAACGCAGCCGTCCGGCCCCAATGCATTCTCAGTGGAGGCGGATCCACTGAGAATGCATCCGCCTGCCAGCGCTCAGCCTCCGCTCAGTGAGCGGACCCCTGATCGCTGCTTGCAGTGTTCGGGTGTCCGCCTGGCCGTGCGGAGGCGAGCGGATCCGTCCAGACTTATAATGGAAGTCAATGGGGACGGATCCGCTTGAAGATGACACTATATGGCTCAATCTTCAAGCGGATCCGTTCCCCATTGACTTTCAATGTAAAGTCTGAACGGATCCGCTCAGGCTACTTTCAGACTTAGAAAATTTTCTAAGTAATAATGCAGACGGATCCGTTCTGAACGGATGCAAACGTCTGCATTATCGGAGCGGATCCGTCTGATGAAACATCAGACGGATCCGCTCCGAACGCTAGTGTGAAAGTAGCCTAAAAAGATCTTATAAATGTGTGATTAGATATTAATATACTCTATGATCAAAACAATGTTCTACAAAAGTTTTCTTACTTGTGCCACCAACTCAGTTTGCTCCTTCTGGAACATCCTATTAAGTGCCTCACAGGCTATTCCAATCATGTCTGAGCGTTTTTTCATCCCGCACATGAAGGGTCCAATTGTTTCTAGTGAAGCCATTGCTCGAACACATAACTAAGATAAAACATGGAGGTTTAATGAAATAGAGATCATGTGACAATGAATGCAGAATACTATCAAAAGAAATATAGTACAAACCTCATTATCAGTCATAGTGTGGATAACCCGTATTGCACACTTTGGAATGGCATTGTTTTTGTGGTTCAAAGCCTGGAGGATCTTAGGCTGGTGACCCAAAGGTGGAACTTGATCCAGTAACTGAGGCTGAGCATTGAACAGACAGACTGTTGCTGTAGTTACAGTTTCTAAGGTTTCACCCTATAGGACAAATACAATATTCATTCATTAATTCCATCACACAACAACAAAAAATTTGATTTTTTGTACTCACCGTAAAATCCTTTTCTCGTAGTAGGCATTGGGGGACACAGCACCATGGTATATGTCCAACTACCACTAGGAGGCGACACTAGACATAAAAAGTGTTGGCTCATCCCCGTTGGGCTATACCCTCTCCACAGGCACTAGACAGATCAGTTTGTACCGAAAGCAGTAGGAGAGAGAAGAAAGGCAAGGAACCAACAACTCCCGTACCGGGAAAGATCAAGAGACCAGCCCGGAGAAGAGGAAGTAAAAAACATAGGGTGGGATCTGTGTCCCCCAATGCCTACTACGAGAAAAGGATTTTACGGTGAGTACAAAAAAATCTAATTTTCTCGTGCATGGCTTTGGGGGACACAGCACCATGGGATGTCACAAAGCAGTCCCCGAGGGTGGGAAATGAACAGCCATGCCACCGGTTGGGCATACAGGTGCAGGAGAACCATGTGACCCAACAGGAGAAATGCACGGAATAGGCAAGAAGCCTCATAACAAGGGAGAAACCCCAAGGAAGCAACAGCGAAGACTGCCAGCACCCCAGGACAAATGCCTGGGAGAAAGTCCCAAATGCAAGAAGAAGGCAAAGGGGAACACCCAGCTCAGCCAAAGGCTGGAGAGAAATTAGGACAGCATCGCGTATTGGAGCTACCTAACATTCTAATTGTCTCAGGCAAAAGCACAAACACCCTGTGGCCAACCCTTGACAGGCCAGGGGAGTAAGGAAACATGAAATCACTGAAGGCCAAATGAGTGAGGGAAGCCATAGCAAGGCTCACATGTGAAGGGAGCAGGTCTCCCCTCACCGCAAAGCAGGTGATGAAGTGAAGCGCCCTATTAAAAGGAGAAAACCCCAAAGACGCTAAGGGAAACCGCCAACCCTTGGAAAGGGAGGGGGTTGTAAGTAAAGGCCAGGAACAGAGAAAAGATAAGACCGGCATCCCAAAACCAGGAGACGAGGAACGAGCCTCTGAAAACAAAATATCGCTGAGAAGCGCAAGACCGGAGAAACTCTGGCCAAACGAAGTATCAGGGATAAAGGGAACCAGATGCAGGCCCAGGAAATCTCAGCGGGGACACACTGGAGTGAGGGAAGCCATAGCAAGGCTCACATGTGAAGGGAGCAGGTCTCCCCTTGCCGCAAAGCAGGTGATGAAGTTAAGCGCCCTATTGAAAGGTGAAAACCCCAAAGGCGCTAAGGGAAACCGCCAACCCTTGGAAGGGAGGGGGTAGTAAGTAAAGGCCAGGAAAAAAGAAAAGATAAGACCTGCATCCCATAACCAGGAGATGAGGAACGAGTCTCTGAAAACAAAATATCGCTGATAAGCGCAAGACCGGAGAAACTCTGGCCAAATGAAGTATCAGGGAAAAAAGGGGACTAGAAGCAGGCCCAGGAAATCTCAGCAGGGATACACTGGACTGAGAGACATGGGAGGAGAAGGAGAGCACTCCCAACAGTCTAAGGAGGAAGGTTCTACCAACAGGAGGGAGTCCCTCCCAAAGGAGACCATAAGGTAGAAATGCAAACCGTAGCACTAAACCACTCAATACCAGATACTTGACGTGAGAGGATCGGAAGATAGACACGAATCCGAAGAGGTCCAAGGCTATTGGAACCTACAAGGGGAACAATCAACCCAGGCCCCCCCCAAACAACGATTATCATACAGAATCTGTGTGGTCAAATGAACAGGGACCGGGACTCCAGAAAGGAGTACCCGGTATGGGCTCACAAGGAACTGAACCACCAGAGGACAACAAAAGCCAGAATATCCAAGAAAAAGTGAAAAGAACCACCATATGGGAAGGAATTGGTCATGGACAACTAGCCATTCCAAGAATAGTGGCTAGCAATCTGCATACATTGTCCCGGAGAGGGCAAGTACAGCGGCTTGGGTTGTACCACTAAATCGACAGACACCCATATGCATAAGGAATGGCGAAGTCGCTATGAAAGAAACTGGGTATGACTACAGGAAAAGTAGAAACCAGCTGCGACCGACATACAGAAGACTCCCCGGGGGAGAAAGTACCTGACAGGCGCAGACAAGGTCCAACGGGACTGCCCTCTGTCATATAGTACAACTAAGCAGAGAATATAAGGGAACACCCGGACCCAGAAGGAACTACGGAACCCTGTCCGATGTCAGAGCAATCAACAGAAAATTCACCTACCGGGCAGGTGTGTGGCGCTCAGTGGTTCTGTCCCTGACTCATCAGGAAGGACGTCCAGCGAGGATAATGTCGCTGACTCCAGAAGGATTCCGTGTGGCGGAGGACATCCAGTGATGACCGAAAACTGCTGCAGCGGCCGGTGCTCACCAAGCTACGTACCCCAACAAGGAGAAGATCCAGTGGAGATCACTGTACTCCACCAGGAATGGTCCGCCCTGTAATAGAAAACAACGCGAGTACTCCTTTATAATATGGGGTAACGCGGAGTGCCGCAGACAGTAGTATTTTATAGGGATGGCAAGAGCAACCTTAGCACAAAAGCCAACAACCACCTGGCCATGGTGTAGGGAGCGTGGTTGTATGTGGACCACCCACCAGATCAAAACAGATCAGCCATATACAGGGTACACCAGAAGTAGCACTAGACCGATAAGGTGGAGGTGGGGGTTGGGTTGGGCTGGCCCACCCCTGCCAGATATGGTTACCATGTACATGCTGAACCAGGATAGCCTGTTGTGGACAGTGCCTTGAGAAAGTACAAGGAGACCATAGAGCACGACAATAACGGAGTGGCAGATGTATGGAAGAACCAAAAAGGGGAGTAACCAACATCCGCAGCACAGATTACAGCCCGGGGAGGGAAGCACCCAGTAATACAGAAACCGTGTGGGCCACGGATTGCACCATAGGGTCCAGCATGTGGGATACTAAAAATACTCGCCTAAAACAGAGGTAAAGTGGCTGCATGTTGCACTCTAAGGAGAGTGGAAACAAAGCCACAGCATCCGGGAATGCGACCGCATTTGGAGGGTACAGGTCCTAAACCTGTAAGGTAGAAATACGGCTGTGTAGTGCAGAGATACGACCAGAAAGGTGCAGTGGGTACAGCATCTGGAGATGGTAGAGGTACTAGATTTAAGATTAAAGTGATGTGGCCGCATGGTGCACCCTAGGACAGGAGAAGTGCAACGGCTACCGCGTTAGCAATGGTACCTATATTCCGCTCGGGAAGGGGAAAATAGGGCCGCACGGTACCACAAAGAACGACAGGTGCACACCACAATTAGGTAGGTGCAATGGCAACTGAAGGAGGCCCTCTATTTCACCTGAAAAGAGGGAAACAGGGCCACATCAACAGCATCTGGAGATGGTGCAGGAATTTCAGCTATGAAGGAAATAAGATGGCTGTTTGGTGCACACTAAGATGAGGTAGGTGCAGTGGCCACAGCAATACAAAGTGGCCTCAATATCTCGTCCGGTAAGGGAGAAATAGTGCCGCAAGGTACACCATAAGGCCAGATAGGAGCAACGGCTACAGCCTCTGGAGATAGTGTAGGTACTCTACCTATGAAGGGAGCAAGGTGGCAGCTTGGTGCCCACTAGAACCAAACAGAGGCAATTGCTACAGCAATTGAGAGTGGCCTCTATATCTCGCCCGGAAGGGAGAAATAGTGCCGCACAAAACACAATAGAGCTTGCCAGGGATATTGGATACAGCATCAGGAGATTGTGTAGGTACTCTACCTATGAAGGGAGCAAGGTGGCTGGAAACAGACAGGTGCAATTGCTACAGCAATTGAAGGCGGCCTGTATATCTCGCCCGGTAGGGGGAAATAGTGCCGCATGGAACACCATAGAGCCAGCCAGGAGTAATGGCTACAGCATCTGGATTAGGTGTAGGAACTCTACCCATGAAAGTAACAAGGCGGCTGGAAACAGACAGATGTAATCGCCACGACAATAGAAGTCGGCCTGTATATCTCTGGTACAGGCACTACAAAATAACCTTTAGAGGCTGAGAAGGGTTACCTCTGTGCACGTTTGTCTTGACCTCACAGAGGGATTCTGTATGGTGGAAGACCGCCTGATGCTCTGTTCCGAGGGAATCGGTGCAGAGATGTTCCCAGAGGCAACTGACAGAGAAGGCTTCGTCACCAGCCTCAGGCCTGTCCTGGGGGCGACCCGAGGAGGGGTGGAGCTAAATGAGACCACCCGAGGTTGGTCTGTGGGCTACTCCTTGCGTGACCCTGTAACTGAGCGTGCCCCATCAGCAGGGAGGACCCTGGGGGGGAGGGGGGGAGACCGCAATTTGAAAGGTAGCGGCCCAGCGACTCCGCCAGGGATTGGGAGAGTCAGGCAAGGTTCCCATGGTTCGACAGGGAGTGAGCCCATTCAGGGGGAACCTACACAAAAGGGTGGGAGGGGGGACAAGCTGACCATATGGAAACCTCCGTAGACAACGGACGCACGAGAAATACGTGACGATCCGATAGGGAGGCTGGGAGAGGAGGCCCTCAGAGCAGCAGGGCTGTCCTATCTAGCCCCGGATGCCACGTTCCCAAGAGGTGCTGCAGCAGCTATAGATCAGGTGGTCAGGGCTGCAGGAGAATGAGACAATTGAGAAAAGGGGGGGGGGGGGAAGGAGCCTGCATAAGCAAATCAGCCAGAGGCTGCCTACCAGACCCCAGGAGCTGTACAGCACGCCCCATGCAGGAGAGCAGCAAGATGGCGACCCGGTGAGAGAAGGAGCCGGCAGCCGGAGGAAGAAACGCTCCTCTGAGACAGAGCAGGGAACCCGTGCAGGAGCTGGATTCGACAGACAGGAGAGGCCCCTCACAGGCTCCCCCCACGGAGGGGAGGAGACAGAGCAAGCCCAGGAAGCTCAGGAGTGGGCGGGTAGTTGCGGCCTAGTAGGCCCGAAAAGCCAGGGCCTCAATTAGTGGAGCGCGGCCGGGGACGAACGGCCGCGATCGCGGAAGTGCACCGGAGCTGCCGCGACAAACGGGGGCCAGGTGGGGGAGAGAACTGGAGAAGTGACCCCCAGAGAGAGAAAAAACGGAAGGCCAGGGGGGCCAGGATACAGCTAAGAGATGCAGGTATCCAGGAAGGGAGGAGAGGGGGAAACGCGCCCAGGCCTGGGGAGGAGGGTGGGAGACCCTAATCTAAGGGAACATACTCACCCTCAGACGTCTTCAGGCGCAGCAATAACCACCCCCTCGGCAGACTCAACACAGGAACCGTGGGACTGCCGGAATTCCACTGCGGAAGCAGATTTGGGGACTGGGTGGCTGCCAGGTACCTGAGTACGCGCCCGCAGGGGAGCAACTAAAGTGGAACACGATGGAGCCAGCCCTGCAGCAGGCCGGAACCTGCAGAGAAAAAATAAGAAAAAATGATTGAAAAAATAAAATAAAAAAGTAGCAGGACGACCTGCGCAAAAAGGGCAGGTCAGGTCTGCCTCCTACGGACACTAGAACAAGACTGATTAGCCTAGTGCCTGTGGAGAGGGTGCCCCAACGGGGAGGAGCCAACACTTTTTATGTCTAGTGTCGCCTCCTAGTGGTAGTTGGACATATACCATGGTGCTGTGTCCCACAATGCCATGCACGAGAAAATATAACTTTTTGTCTGCTACTGGGCAAAAACCATTTGTCCTATACTAAATCGAGTATGTGGAATTACAAATCCGAAGTCAGAATTGTTGTAACACGTCACAAAATTTTGCTACGCATAAGTATGCTTAAATGAATTAAGCGATTGGAAAGCATTGAATAATTTTGAACACAACGAGTTTTACTCCAACAATTACCTGATCTACATCAAAGTTTGCGTAGTAAACAGTGTATGAAAATGTAACGGAATAAAATTTAAAAAAGCCTAGTTTTTCAGTTTAAAAGTCTAACTTGAGCAAGGCCCAGTACTGTTAAAAGTGCTTCAGGCATCTGCTTTTGCGTTTGTGAAAGGTCATATTTTCCCGCTGCAAAAACCAGCAGTAGTCCCCCATCATGTTGGGATTCCAAGCGGCCTTGATACATGTTCTCTATTGTAGAAATATCTTTAAGGAACCGCTCTCCATGTTTGTCACTTACGTGTCCCAAATTGGGTGGGAAAAAGTCAAGATGGGAATGTAAGAAATGCACTTTCAATGACATTCGGCAGACAAGTTGCTCATATGCTGTAAGCATGTTGTCTACTAATTCAGCATAGTTTGTATGCAGCTCGTCTGTTCCCAAGGAAGTTCTGCACTACTAGCACAAATGCATCCCAAGCTGCAAGACGCACTTGCTTTGTCAGATTCTTGCATTGATCATAATTAGTGTATTTGCTACATATGTAGCAGAAATTGTAACTGGATCGTTAACACATTTGAGTTTATCCATCTTAACCACCTCCGGACCGCCGAACGCAGCGACGCGTCCTGGAGGTGGTTGATTGATTCCTCCTGGACGTGCCGGCGCGTCCTCTCGCGAGACGCGAGATTTCCTGTAAACGCGCGCACACAGGCGCGCGCGTTCACAGGAACGGAAGGTAAGCCAGTGGATCTCCAGCCTGCCAGCGGCGATCGTTCGCTGGCAGGCTGGAGATGTGTTTTTTTTAACCCCTAACAGGTATATTAGACGCTGTTTTGATAACAGCGTCTAATATACCTGCTATCTGGTCCTCTGGTGGTCCCCTTTGTTTGGATCGACCACCAGAGGACACAGGTAGCTCAGTAATATGTAGCACCAAGCACCACACTACACTACACCCCCCCCCCCCGTCACTTATTAACCCCTTATTCACCCCTGATCACCCCATATAGACTCCCTGATCACCCCCCTGTCATTGATAACCCCCTGTAAGGCTCCATTCAGACATCCGTATGATTTTTACGGATCCACTGATAGATGGATCGGATCCGCAAAACACATACGGACGTCTGAATGGAGCCTTACAGGGGAGTGATCAATGACGGAGGTGATCACCCCATATAGACTCCCTGATCACCCCCCTGTCATTGATCACCCCCCTGTAAGGCTGCATTCAGATGTCCGTATGATTTTTACGGATCCACTGATACATGGATCGGATCCACAAAACGCATACGGACATCTGAATGCAGCCTTACAGGGGGGTGATCAATGACGGGGGTGATCACCCCATATAGACTCCCTGATCACCCCCCTGTCATTGATCACCCCTCTGTCATTGATCACCCCCCTGTAAGGCTGCATTCAGATGTCCGTATGATTTTTACGGATCCACTGATACATGGATCGGATCCGCAAAACGCATACGGACATCTGAATGCAGCCTTACAGGGGGGTGATCAATGACGGGGGTGATCACCCCATATAGACTCCCTGATCACCCCCTTGTCATTGATCACCCCCCTGTCAGGCTGCATTCAGATGTCCGTATGATTTTTACGGATCCACTGATACATGGATCGGATCCGCAAAACACATACGGACGTCAGATGTCCGTATGATTTTTACGGATCCACTGATACATGGATCGGATCCGCAAAACGCATACGGACATCTGAATGCAGCCTTACAGGGGGGGTGATCAATGACAGGGGGTGATCACCCCATATAGACTCCCTGATCACCCCCCTGTCATTGATCACCCCCCTGTAAGGCTCCATTCAAACATTTTTTTGGCCCAAGTTAGCGGAAATCTTTTTTTTTTTTCTTACAAAGTCTCATATTCCACTAACTTGTGTCAAAAAATAAAATCTCACATGAACTCACCATACCCCTCACGGAATCCAAATGCGTAAAAATTTTTAGACATTTATATTCCAGACTTCTTTAGGGCCCCTAGAATGCCAGGGCAGTATAAATACCCCACATGTGACCCCATTTCGGAAAGAAGACACCCCAAGGTATTCCGTGAGGGGCATATTGAGTCCATGAAAGATTGAAATTTTTGTCCCAAGTTAGCGGAAAGGGAGACTTTGTGAGAAAAAAATATAAAAAAATCTATTTCCGCTAACTTGTGCCAAAAAAATAAATTTTCTATGAACTCGCCATGCCCCTCATTGAATACCTTGGGGTGTCTTCTTTCCAAAATGGGGTCACATGTGGGTTATTTATACTGCCCTGGCTTTTTAGGGGCCCTAAAGCGTGAGAAGAAGTCTGGGATCCAAATGTCTAAAAATGCCCTCATAAAAGGAATGTGGGCCCCTTTGCACACCTAGGCTGCAAAAAAGTGTCACACATCAGGTATCGCCGTACTCAGGAGAAGTTGGGCAATGTGTTTTGGGGTGTCATTTTACATATACCCATGCTGGGTGAGATAAATATCTTGGTCAAATGCCAACTTTGTATAAAAAATGGGAAAAGTTGTCTTTTGCCGAGATATTTCTCTCACCCAGCATGAGTATATGTAAAAAGACACCGCAAAACACATTGCCCAACTTCTCCTGAATACGGGGATACCAGATGTGTGACACTTTTTTGCAGCCTAGGTGGGCAAAGGGGCCCACATTCCAAAGAGCACCTTTCGGATTTCACAGGTCATTTACCTACTTACCACACATTAGGGGGGCCCCTAGAATGCCAGGGCAGTATAACTACCCCACAAGTGACCCCATTTTGGAAAGAAGACACCCCAAGGTATTCCATGAGGGGCATGGCGAGTTCCTAGAATTTTTTATTTTTTGTCACAAGTTAGTGGAAAATTATGATTTTTTTTTTTTTTTTTCTTACAAAGTCTCATATTCCACCAACTTGTGGAAAAAAATCAATCATCTTTCGCTACTTGAACTCAATCTAGGAACTCGCCATCACGAAATACCTTGGGGTGTCTTCTTTCCAAAATGGGGTCACTTGTGGGGTAGTTATACTGCCCTGGCATTCTAGGGGCCCAAATGTGTGGTAAGAAGTTTGAAATCAAAATGTGTAAAAAATGACCAGTGAAATCCGAAAGGTGCTCTTTGGAATGTGGGCCCCTTTGCCCACCTAGGCTGCAAAAAAGTGTCACACATCTGGTATCTCCGTACTCAGGAGAAGTTGGGCAGCCTAGGTGGGCAAAGGGGCCCATATTCCAAAGAGCACCTTTCGGATTTCACCGGCCATTTTTTACAGATTTTGATTTCAAACTACTTACCACACATTTGGGCCCCTAGAATGCCAGGGCAGTATAACTACCCCCCAAGTGACCCCATTTTGGAAAGAAGACACCCCAAGGTATTCACTGATGGGCATAGTGAGTTCATAGAAGTTTTTATTTTTTGTCAGAAGTTAGTGGAATATGAGACTTTGTAAGAAGAAAAAAAAAAAAGAAATCATCATTTTCCACTAACTTGTGACAAAAAATAAAAAGTTCTATGAACTCACTATGCCCATCAGCGAATACGTTAGGGTGTCTACTTTCCGAAATGGGGTCATTTGTAGGGTGTTTGTACTGTCTGGGCATTGTAGAACCTCAGGAAACATGACAGGTGCTCAGAAAGTCAGAGCTGCTTCAAAAAGCGGAAATTCACATTTTTGTACCATAGTTTGTAAACGCTATAACTTTTACCCAAACCATTTTTTTTACCCAAACATTTTTTTTTTATCAAAGACATGTAGAACAATAGATTTAGAGAAAAATTTATATATGGATCTCGTTTTTTTTTGCAAAATTTTACAACTGAAAGTGAAAAATGTCATTTTTTTGCAAAAAAATTGTTAAATTTCGAATTAATAACAAAAAAAGTAAAAAATGTCAGCAGCAATGAAATACCACCAAATGATAGCTATATTAGTGAGAAGAAAAGGAGGTAAAATTCATTTGGGTGGTAAGTTGCATGACCGAGCAATAAACGGTGAAAGTAGTGTAGGTCAGAAGTGTAAAAAGTGGTCTGGTCATTAAGGGTGTTTAAGCTATGGGGGCTGAGGTGGTTAAAGGGCTTCTGTCACCCCACTAAACTTTTTTTTTTTTTTGGGGTACTTATAATCCCTATCCTTATATTATAATATGCTAATGACCTGTCTTACCAGCAAGTAGGGCGTCTACTTGCTGGTAGCAGCCGCAAAAAACCGCCCCCTCCTCCTGTTGATTGACAGGGCCAGCCGCGATCTCCTCCTGCGGCCGGCCCTGTCAGCATTTCAAAAATCGTGCGCCTGTGTTCATTCGGCGCAGGCGCTATGAGATAAGGAGGCTCGCCTCCTCAGCACTCCCTCAGTGCGCCTGCGCCGATGACGTCTTCTCTTTTGGTGACGTAATCAGCGCAGGCGCACTGAGGGAGTGCTGAGGAGGCGAGCCTCCTTATCTCAGAGCGCCTGCGCCGAATGAACACAGGCGTGCGATTTTTGAAATGCTGACAGGGCTGGCCGGAGGAGGAGATCGCGGCTGGCCCTGTCAATCAACAAGAGGAGGGGGCGGTTTTTTGCAGGATAGGGATTATAAGTACCCAAAAAAAAAAAAAAATTAGTTTAGTGGGGTGACAGAAGCCCTTTAAGTTTCAAAACTGATAGCACTACAACAGATAACTTTATCAAAATCTGTCCAGCTTGCCTTATATACTTACTGCTGACATCAGCCTGAGTGCATCCAAACAGGTCTGGACATGTCCATTGGACTATCTCCAATATAATGCATTAATTTTTATAACTGAATAGGCTTTGCATGTACTTAACCCTTTAACCTCTTGGGGACATATGACGTACCGGTACGGCATGATGTCCTGCGGCGGTGATCGGAACTGGATGCCTGCTGAAATCAATCAGCAGGCACCCTGGGACAATGCGGTTTGCAGCGCTTTCGGAAGTTTCTGATCACTGCGGTAAGTGACCGCGGGGATCAGAAACTTCAAAATGACCTAAATGTTAATTTTGAACCCCCCCCCCGGCAGCCCTCATTGTTATCTGGCGGAAGGGAGGGCGGGCAGGCGATCATACCGCCCCCTCTCATTTTCAGGATGGCCGACATCTGTGCTGTGATGTCAGCTGTTTAACCCCTTCTATGCCGCTGTATGGAAGGAGTTAACAGGGAGGGAGCTCCCTCCCTTTCCCATCGGTGGGCCCCCTCCTACCAATCACCCGCTGCTCTGTTGTGGCAGGACAACCAGATGCCTTCACAGGCTTCCTGCTGTCCATGGTGCTGATCAGAGGCTCAGTGTACTGTACTGTATTATATAGACATCAGACCCACTGGATCTTCAAGAACCAAGTGGGTCTGGGTCAAAAAAATGTAAAAAAACAAAACAAAAACATTTATCACTGATTAAAAATAAAAAAAATAAAATGCACTAAACATATTAGGTATCGCCACGTCTGTAATAACCTGCTCTATAAAAATATCACATGACCTAGCCCCTCAGGTGAATACCGTAAAAAAATAATAATAATAATAGTGCACCCCAAAATAGTGCCAATCAAACCGTCATCTCATACCGCAAAAAACATACTCTGCCCAAGATAATCACCCGAAAACTGAAAAAACTATGGCTCTCGGACTATGGAGACAGTAAAACATGATTTTTTTTGTTTAAAAAATGAAATAATTGTGTAAAACGTACATAAATAAAAAAAAGTTGACATATTAGGTATCGCCGCGTCCATGACAACCTGCTATATAAAAATACCACATGATCTAACCTGTCAGATGAATGTTGTAAATAACAAAAAATAAAAACGGTGCCAAAACAGCTATTTCTTGTTACCTCTCCTCACAAAAAGTGGAATATAGAGCAACCAAAAATCATAAGTACCCTAAAATAGTACCAACAAAACTGCCACCCTATCCCGTAGTTTGCAAAATGGGGTCACTTTTTTGGAGTTTCTACTCTAGGGGTGCATCAGGGGGGCTTCAAATGGGACATGGTGTCAAACCAGTCCAGCAAAATCTGCCTTCCAAAAACCGTATGGCATTCCTTTCCTTTTGCACCCTGCCGTGTGCCCACAGTTTACGACCACATATGGGGTGTTTCTGTAAACAGAATTAGGGCCATAAATATTGAGTTTTGTTTGGCTGTTAACCATTGCTTTGTAACTGGAAAAAAATTATTCAAATGGGAAATCTGCCAAAAAAGTGAAATTTTATCTCTATTTTCCATTAATTCAATGAATGTCAATCAAAGGGCAGAGCAGTTGCAGAAAGAGTAGAGCCTCTAAGGGTAATGGCAATGCCTCAGTTGCTCCTAGATGCTCATTTGTATATATTTAAACTTCATTTTTCTCAGTAATGAGGGCACATATGAACATAGGACCAACACAGATACCTTCAGCTGCCAAGCGCATATGCAACAGGTCAGCCAGTTTCACAGGTACAATTTGCTGACAGATGCCCTTTAAAGCTACATTTCAACAACGGTTGAAGGCATATATACAAGATATGTTATCAATGTCTGATTGGGACCTCCAATAATATCTAGAACTAAGGATTTTTGTTTGGTGCTGCAACACCCAGAGCCCTAAATTTACAATATGGCAGAAACTGGATACCAGAGTCTAATGACATTCCAGCAATATACAGTACATCTGAAAAAGATAATCATCTCCCACAAATCTTACATGAACATAGTTTTTTTCCAGGAGTTCAGTAAACTTTTCCAGTAAAGCAACAAGGAACTCTCTTGGCTTCCGCAGCACCCATGCGGGCTGAGCGATAAATATTCTTAGGAAAACGGCACCAACTGATAATTCTCCATGTGCCTCTCCAAATGCGATGCTGAAATCATCTGGCAACTAAAACATAACAAAACCATTTAGAATATTGCTGGAAAAAAACACTAAAAAAAATAAAACACATCAAATTCTATATTTAAAATATGCTTAAATGGAACCTGTCATCAACTTTATGCTCACCTCACTGAGGTCAGCATAAATTAGTGACAAAAATGATGATTTCAGCAGTGTGTCACTCATGAGCTAAAAGTAAGTGTTTGCTGAGAACCAGCATCATAATTATCGCAGCACAGGACTATAAAAGAATCAAATCTACTTGAGAAGAGTCATGGTTATTCATAATCTCCTGCTGCACTCTCACCCATCTGCTGATGATTGGCAGTTCTCTCCTAGAGAGAAAGGGAGAAAACTAGGTAAGGTAGAAGACTGTCAATCATCAGCAGGTAGGCAGGGAGAGCAGGGATTTATGAATAACCAGGACTCTTCTCAGGTGGCCGTGACCCAGTCTGCAATGATTGTGATGTTGGTTCTTAGCAACCACTTACTTGTAACTTATAAATGATAGACCACTGAAATCAACTCATCTGTCTCTACTTTATTCTGCCGTTAGTATGGGCAGCATAAAGTTGATGACAGGTTCCCTTTAATAATTGTAAGGGTAAATCTATTTATTTGCCTACAACTTTCTTTAATTTAAACAAACCTAAAACAACTTACCCTCCAATTTGCATCAGGATTTTCTACCTGCTGCCTAAAGTGCCTAAAATTTAAAAGAGAACATTAGTGTACGTCCAAAGCAATACATATCATCAGATAGACTGAGCAATTATTACTGGAAAGTTGTTTTTCCCCTATAATGTGTATGTAGTTAACATTCATCAAACACGAATATCTGTACCTTAGATTGCACATGGGCATTTGTGTAAGCTCTGGTCTGCACTGAACAAATAGTTAAAGGGGCATTCCTATCTGAGTCATTTATGCCATAAACACCAGATAAGTGTGACTCCCACCTCTAGAACCCGCTCCTCTCTCAAAAACGAGACCATGTCTTACAGCCACTGTAAATGCAGAACTAGCCGAGCATGCACAGCTCTCTCCCTTTGCTTCTTTGGGAGTTCTGAAAATAGCAGAGCACATTTAATACTTAGCTACTTGCAATAATGCTATAGAAGAGAATGGAGAGAGCCAAACATTCCTAGTGGCTCCAAGACAGGGACCCACTCTCAAGATAGGAGGTGGTATGGTATATCATGTGGCAGTGCAATACATTTCAAACTAGACTTATACTCCAGTGGTCTAGCGGTGAAAAGTTAATTTTAAAGATAATGTCAAGGACGACTTTTGTTTCACTTACTCTAACATCATTTCACGAACTGTGGTTGACACTTTTTCTCTGGAGTTATCATTCCAAATTAATTCTGGATTTTCATGAGTTCCTTCAAATATATGAACAGCAGCTTCAGCGTTGTCTCTCATTGCGTCCATGAATACCCCTGGAAGGAACTTCATCAGTGCTATTCTGACCTAAATTTATAAGGAGAGATTCTGTTATCCATGCTTTCACAGATAATTTAATATACCGTAAATGTAGTTATGAAAAACAACTCACTTTAGGGCCAACAAGTTTGTCAGTTGTCATCTTGGCAAACAGCTCTGCTGTTTGGGATCGGACTTGGGGGTGTGTTGAGTTACAAAACATATCCAGTAAGTAGATTAATGCGCCTGGAAAAAAAATTGTAAAAACTATAGCAACTAAATTGAAGGCTGCACATAGGGCAGAGATCTCCAACCTTTTCCAGCCCTTTCAAATAGGACAGGTGGTGTTAAGTCACATTAGGTATTAAAAGTAAAAAATGTCTATCAAAAGTTATATTTGGATGCTATCTAGTTCCCACCATAAAATCTCCTAGAGATGTGCAAAGAGACTATGGATCTGGCTTTACTGCCTCCAACAGTCAGAGGTGATAACATACAGGAGGCACTTTGAATTAAGAGATTGAGAACATACTTCCGTACTCCTGGAAATACTCTTCTATATTTTGCTGCCAAGCAAACAAATGATTATAAATGGGAGAAAAACATCCCAAATCAAAAGATGACTCAATTAGTACATGGAAAAAATGGTTTCTATTCTGACAGACTGTCATGGCAAATTCCTGAGAGGATAGTTTACGTTTTCCTTTCCAAAACAGCACAAATCTACCTTTAATATAATGGGGTGTGCACAAATGTCTACATACTCTTCACTTTACTGGACCCCAGCAGCTGCTACCCCTCAAGAGAAATACTAAACTTTTTTCATGTTCATGTTTCATAGGCTAAGAAATTTCTACACTCCATTGTGATGACATAACATTTTCCATGCACTTCAGTTTATTTTAAATTTTTTTTATTTAATGCACTTATATAGCGCCACTATATTCCGCAGTGCTTTACAGACATTAATAGAACAAAAGTAGCTGGGCACTCTCAGGATATCTGGACCATTTGAAATGTATTAACATATAATAGCATGAATAACTGTACTTACTGACAATGATAATATAAAACTGTAATTTAAAATACCTGTCCACTACACCATAAAACACAATATTCAGTAATCCAATATGACAAATTCTAAGATATAAAATACTAAAATTCGAGGAATAAAATAGAATATTCAGTAAAAACTCGTATGAATATTCGGCAAATATTCTTATGGGAAAGTCTAATATTTAAAATTTTTGCCGATAATCCAATGTCCTTTATGTACGTCCCTTTCGATATATAACAGGGATATCCGAAAATAAGCAAAGTCCCAATGAGCAATCAAAGAACAAACTCAAGCGGCGTCCCGCTAATAGCATCCACCAGCAGCGTCCCACTGGAATAATAATGCAGTTTTTAAATCGCTGGATAGTAATTGCTGGATAAAATCGTACGGTCTTACCGTCTCCTTTGATAAGTCGACAAAGATGCAGTTATGGACCTCTGAGTTTGCAGACAATATCTCATAGTAAACTCGCACACCGGCAATTGTTTGGCACATGTAGTCAGGCCTTCACTATGGAATCAGGCCTTACACATTCTTTTCCAAGTATACCTTTCGTGTGACAGATGGTTCTTTCTTTGCGACTTTCCAGTCAAATCTCCAGCTTCCCAAGTGGTCCAAATGTTGGGGTCCGGTCTAGGCCAGACGTGTTTCGGGGTTTAGAAGTACCCCTTTAGTATTTTATATCTTAGTATTTGTCATATTGGATTACTGCATATTGTGTTTTATGGTGTAGTGGACAGGTATTTTAAATTACAGTTTTATATTATCATTGTCAGTAAGTACAGTTATTCATGCTATTATATGTTAATAAATTTCAAATGGTCCAGATATCCTGAGAGTGCCCAGTTACTTTTGTTCTATTATACTTCTCTTTTTGAGTGGACTGGGTGAGCCCACTCAACTGAGTGCACCTCTTGGGTCAATAGTTAGTCCAGTGCGTCACATCTATTTTCTTTTTTCTTTACAGACATTGGCATCCAACTGTCCCCAATGGGGTTCACAATCGAAGGTCCCTATCAGTATGTCTTTGGAGTGTGGGAGGAAACTGGAGTACCCGGAGTAAATCCACGCAAACACGGGGAGAACATACAAACTCCACGCAGATGTGGTCTTTGGTCGGATTCGAACCTAGGACCAGTGCTAATCACTGAGCCACCGTACTGCCCCCACTGAGCCACCGTGCTGAATGTACATGTGTTCAGAATGGGGGGTGAGAGGGTGCAGCAAGACACCAACAGTCTGATCCTTCTTTCCCTCAGGGGAAAGTCCAGTCACCCCCATGTACATTGGAGGTCAGCTGGGGAACACAATAATAGGGTACTTACAGTGGCAGTCAATGCACAGTATTTGTTACATACCTTTGGCCATGGCCTCCTTTATGATTTTTGTACTGGATGTTAAGGCATATAAAGTTGCAAGAACAAGCTGTCGACCTAAAAATAGAACACAAATCACATTTCCTTGAAGAACTTTAGTTTACATTCCCTATCTTTTTATCTTTTCTATCTAAACATCTTACAAATAAATATATACTTTTCTATGACTGTCTAATAATACAGAACATTGAACCCTTTCATGACCAAAGGTCATTGATGCCCCAGTGTCCAGGTCAAAATTTACAAATCTGACATGCGTCACTTTATGTGGTAATAGCTTTGGAACACTTTTACTTATCCAAGCCATTCTGAGATTGTTTTCTCGTGACACATTGTACTTCATGACAGTCATAAATTTGAGTCAATATATATCACCTTTATTTATGAAAAAATCAAAAATTTACCAAAATTGTTTAAAAATTTGCAATTTTCTAAATTTCAATTTCTCTGCTTCTAAAACAGAAAGTGATACCTCATAAAATATTTATTACATAACATTCCCCATATGTCTACTTTATGTTGGCATCATTTTGGAAATGTTATTTTATTTTTTTAGGCCGTTACAAGGCTTAGAAGTTTATAAGCAATTCTTAAAATTTTTAAGAAAATTTCCAAAACCCACTTTTTAAAGGACCAGTTCAGGTCTGAAGTCACTTTGTGGGGCTTACATACTTTTTTTTTTTTAAAGGAAAAGAATAAATTTTTTATATTTTTATTTATTTATTTTTACTTTTATTATTTTCAATTTTTTTTTTTTTTATCAGTTCCCTCTTGGATCTTGAAGATCCAGTGGGGCTGATGGTTGTACTATACTTTGCAATGCTCTTGCTTTGCAAAGTATAATACAATCAGATGCCCTGTAGGTGGCAGCACCGGACGCCTATGTCATGGCAACCATCGAGCCCCCTCCCTCTATTAACCCCATGGATGCCGCTACTGCGGCATCTATGGGGTTACAGCAGTGTCAGCATAGAGATGACACACGCTGCTGATGGCGGCTGCTCAGGAATGGAGCCGCCGCCATCACACACAGAAGGGGGACCGATCGGGGGCAGCGCTGGAAAGGAGGGGGGGGGGGCAGCATTCACAAATTACAGATCGGGGCAGGAGGGGGCGGACCGCATCGGGGGCAGGATACATGGATGGGGGGCGGGGACCGATGGCAGAGGCAGGGCTCACGATGGTGGTGGTGGGGGGTTGGAGGCACACAAGAAGGGGGCACAGATCGGGGGCTTCAAGAAGGGGGCACAGATCGGGGGCTTCAGGACACATTACCTAATTTCAGGCTCTGACCTGCAGGGCGCAGATCAGAGCCTGAAACCGGCATTTTAACACTGCCACGATCAGATTGGTTAGTCTGCACAGACTAACCAATCGGATCGATTGCCGGCAAGGGGCCACTCTGATTGGTCCCTTGCCGGCATTACTAGACTGTATGCTGTCCGTGACAGCAGCAGGACATGGGCAGAAGCTTTAATCCAAGTGCTTTGCAGCGCTTGGATTAAAGAACTGCAATGACGTCTATACACGTGATAGCTGCACGGGGCATGTGCAGCTATCACGTATATATACGGATTGCAGTCGTGAAGGGGTTAATAACCTTGTAATAATCAGGTCCCAATTATATTAAATTTATTTACTGTATATGTTTTGTAGCAATCCAAGGACCATGAGCTGAATGCATTTCCTGATCACTTTAAATAGGGAAGGTAAGACTTACTTGTTGGTAATGAATGCAACAAAGATAATAAGCTGGAAAGAACCATGGACTCGGCAATGTTATTAACACATTCCTGATTACTGGTGACTATGTTGACTACCTGTTATGTAAAAGCAAGAGAAAAAATACATGGAAATGAGATCTTCATAAAAAAAAAAAAAAATTAAAAATAAAGGGAAAAAGTGCAAAGACATGAAAAACCATCCAAAAGACTACATAAAACAAATTAAATGGTTTTATTAAATTTTCCTACGAACACAAAAAGAAAGCACTATCTAATTATGTAGAGTCAAATGGTATCCCTCCCAGCAGCTGTGAGAATAGCAGATGTGATATACAGTACACTATATGATTCGACTCTATATGACCAAGTCTACTTTCACACTCGCATTTTGGCTTTCTGTTTGTGAGATCCATTCAGGGCTCTCACAAGCGGTCCAAAACGGATCAGTTTGCATTCTAATGCATTCTGAATGGAAAAGGATCAGCTCCATTCCGCTTTGGAGACGGACACCAAAACGCTGCTTGCAGCGTTTTGGTGTCAGTCTGATGAAACTGGGCCAAACGGATCCGTCCTGGCAAACCATGTAAATCAATGGGGACGGATCCGTTTTCACTGACCCTATCTGGCACAATAGAAAACGTATCCGTCCTTTATTGACTTTCAATGGTGTTCAAGATAATACAAACGGATCCGTTCTGAACATGCACAAAACGCGAGTGTGAAAGTAGCCTAAGAGATGGAAGTCACAGATTGTATCACATGATTCTGAGCAGCTACTTCGCTGACATCAAGTGATTCCACGTCTGCCATGCCGTTTGGCACTTTAAAGGGAGGAGTTTGGTACTGTAGGTGTAACTGTATTCCTTGGAGTCGGTTCACGTTTCCTTACGTGTTCCCGCCTTTTCCTCTCATTCCGAGTCTCCTCCGGAAGATCAGGTCCAAGGGACTGCCTGTCGTTCTCGTGGCCCCAGATTGGCCGCGCCAGGTGCGTCTCTAGTCGCCCTTCTCACCCACGAACCCTGGCGTCTTCCTCTTCGGGAGGACCTTCTGTCGCAGGGGCCGATCTTCCAACCGAATTTAGGGTTGCTACATTTAACGGCATGGCTGTTGAAGCCGCCGTACTGAAGGCTCGGGGTTTTTCAAATGCGGTGGTCCAGACCATGATTCGAGCCAGGAAGCCGTCATCTTCCAAAATCTACCACCAGACCTGGAAGTCCTACTTTTGGTGGTGTGAGCGGCATCAGCTGCCTCCCGTTCGTTTCTCTTTGCCGCGACTCTCGGCTATCCTGCAGTCGGGCATGGACCTGGGGCTCGCTCTTAGCTCCCTCAAGGGGCAAGTGTCGGCTCTCTACGTTCTTCTTCAGCGGAATTTGGCTTCACCTGCAGCGGTTTGGGGGCTTTTCTGCAGGGGGGGGGGTGGCGGCGCATGCTGCTTCCCCTTTCCGTCCTCCTATCCTTGGGATCTTACAGTAGTACTCAACGCTCTCCAATCTTCTCTGTTTGAACCTTTGCAGCAGGTGTCGCTTTGTTTCCGGTCTTACACGGTGGCGTTTTTTTTATTTTTTAAATCAGATAATTTTTATTTACATTTTTTGTAAATTGCAAAAATACAGAGAGAGAAAATAGTCTGCACAATATACATACAACAGTCAATAAAAGTATTACCAAAGCATTACATGATCAGTCATAGAATTAATTCCATGAATACAATATGTATCATCCAGCATAGTAGAAGACGTACATGAGATCAAGTAATATTGTTACACAGTATCCATTGTACAAACCAAGTTTCCCACCCATTTCGGTTTATAACCAAAAGACCGTCCCTCCCTACCCAACTAAAACCCATTCCCCCCACCCCCCACTTAAGCGATGGAACGGGTCCGACCTCCAAAATCGGTTACGTTATCAATACTTCAAAAGAATAGCCATTGGTGTACTTCTCTTATCTGTTTAACAGGCCACTTCACACCCATCTTATGTCGTTCTAATCATCTTCAGACAGCACATATCCAAAGCTAAACAGAATAAAGAAGATAGAAAGCACAAAGAAACAAGGTCTTTGCTACTACCCACCACACAGCACAATTAGGAAAGGAAACTAATCCGGGCACTGTATCCTAAATTTCTCCCAATGTTCCCATATTTTGTTAAACTTCGTTACACATTGTCTTTTAATATATACACCTTTTTCTAAGCGCAGTATATCTGACATCCTATTGAGAAATTCTCTCCTAGACGGAGATTGGGGTCTAAGCCAATATCTGGCTATCAGTTTCCTAGCTTGAAATAACAAACGCTGTACTCCCGACCACACATGCTCTTGGCCCAGGTGTAACCGTAGTATTATATGCATCTTTTATAGAGGCCAGAACAGCGGTCCAGAAGCTCCGGAGCTCCGCACAATCCCAGAACATGTGTAACAAGGATGC
>NC_053393.1:208982312-209061736 GCF_905171765.1 Bufo bufo
TCTCTAGTTGCCAGGGGAGAAAGGTCAGCCTTTCAAATGGGAGACTATTTTGTTGCTTTCCAGTCTTCTGGACTCACAAAGGAGTGTCTTCGACTCCTATACACTGGGCATTCCATGGCTGGTTTCATGATCCTCCCATCAATTGGTCCAGCAATTTCATTAATTCCTCTTATTAAAAATGTGATATAGCAATATATATGTTAAATTAAAAATATCAATGTTTAATACCCTGAAGCACAAAAACACTTTTATATTGATTCATCCAAACAAAACAAAAAAGGCAAAAAAAGGCAAAAACACTTGTCTCACTTCAGCAAATGGCATTTATCATGTAGAGAAATTTAATACAAGGCAATTACTAATGTATTGTTATTGTTCATATTGCCTCCTTTGCTGGCTTGATTCATTTTTCAGTCACATTATACACTGCTCATTTCCATGGTTACGACCACCCTGTAATCCAGCAGCGGTGGTCGTGCTTACACAATATAGGAAAAGGCACTGGCCTATGTGCACTCCCACAGTCCTGGCCACCAGGTGGTGAGGTGACAGGTTCGCTTTAAGTTCTGTTGAAATTAAGGGGCACATTTATTAGGACCGGCGTTTTAGACGCCGGTCATAATAAAAGCCTGTAGCTAGCGGGGTATCCGCCGAAGTTATGAAGAGGCGCATGCCTCTGCATAACTTCAGCGCATCCACTTTCAACGCCTAAAACAGCAACTAAGCATTGACCCGCCATCTGCGCCTGAAATAAGCCTAATTTAGGAGCATTTCAGTATAGTAAATGAGCCCCTAAATCTGTGCAGCAGCTCTAGCCATTCTGACAGCTCCCTGACCGAATGTAGCTGCTTGCAGAATCTTTATATGTAATGTACATTCCAGGGGCATAGCAAGTAACTGTGGGGCTTCATAGCAAAATTGACTTGGGCCCCACTCTATCATGACCACCTTCTGCAGCAATTCCAGTACATGAATTTTATGATTATTATGGTCTCCCTGATGCACAAGGATAATGTAAAAGTTGAAGTGACTTTATTGTACATATTGTAGATAATTTACACAGTTATGTCACAAAATAGCAATAATGCACACAGTGATGTCACTAGTAGGAGAATATACGCAAATAGGTCATTGCATAGGAATGACACACATAGAAAGGTCATCATGTATCCCTTCTCTATGTCGAGAAGGGGCAATACAGGGTGGCCCACGAAAAAGTAGACAGTCTCCAGCAATAGTATGACAAAATGAATGAGCAAGTGGATTGTTTTTTTAATAACCCACATGCCACACGATGCAGAAAGTGGTCCCCATTCATATCTATGCATTTTTGGGCACGTCGGATTATGTCGGCTGATACTACTTGTAATGTTGCGGATAGTGTTTGTGATATTTTCCTTCAGTTCATCCAGGGATGTGGATTGTTAGCGGACATTTTGTGTTTTGAATTTCCTAACAGATAAAAATTGCATGAGGACAAGTCTGAGGAACGTGGTGGCCATAACCCCTTGCTCACAGTTTGCTCCTACATCAACAGTTCATGAATCCGTGCCAGTGAGGTGTGGCATGTTGTCCCATCTTGTTGGAAAGAGCAGGACATTTTTGTTTCTGCAGCATTACTGCTGTAGAGCTGCAAGCAGTATCGGCCAACATAATCCGATGTGCCCAAAGATGCATAGACCGGAACAGGGACCACTTTCAGTATCTTTTGTGACTTGTGGGTAATTAAAAAAAATAACAATCCACTTGCTCATTCATCTTGACATACTATGGCTGGAGGTGGGCTACTTTTTCGTGGGCCACCCTGTATATAAGATAGGGGTAAACGTGGAGCCCAACAGTCATTATTTGCTGCACCTTATGTCTGAATGAAAATGCATTTCTGGTATTTTACAGTAGAAACCCATACTCTTCAAAAAGTCTCCCAAGGTGTCCAGACCTAATTTATTTATTTATTTTATGCATTTATATAGCGCTGCTATATACCGCAGCTCTTTACAGACATTAGCATCCAACTGTCCTTAATGGGGCTCACAATCTAAGTTCCCTATCAGTATGTCTTTGGAGTGTAGGAGGAAACTGGAGGAAACCCACACAAGCACAGGGAGAACATACAAACTCCATGCAGATGTTGTTATTGGTCAGATTCGAACCTAGGACCCCAGCACTGCAAGGCACCAGTGCCAACAAGTGAGCCACCGTGCTGCCCACTCATGGCGTAGCCTTAATAAAAATAAATGATGCCATCTATCTCTATGAACGTATCTATGCTTCAAGAGGGACAACTGATTAATTCCTTAAGATATGGAAGCTCAAAAACTCTCAGAAGAATCTTGTCACCCACACTTTTAAAAATAGGAGGTTCTTAGCACACAATCTGATGACATTGTGTGAGCCCATCTGCCACGTCAAGGCGACCTCATTCAGATAGGTCCCTACACTAAGACTCTTTTTTTTTTAATAACCTGATTTACACTGATTTGCACTATTAATTTGAAAAGCCAAACTGATAAGCAGTATATTGGTGTTTCTCTATAACAACTGACTACTGTATATAAAATAATGTAAAAGCACACTGCAAGTGATAACACCAGTTACACTCAATATATCCTGTTATATGTATAACGTGTTAGTGTAGGGACCCACCTAAACAAGGAGGGATTAAGCACTGCAAAAGGGCTAACAAAACAGATGTGAATTTAATATATGAAATAGAATTCAACCCATGTAATGTTATAACAATATTGATTGCAACTGGTACACCATGCAATGTTTGTATAGTCAGTCACTGCAGAAGAAAAGCTTTTTTGTTTTTGGTGCATTATGTGGCGGAGGCCAAGCTTTGATTTTTCTAAAATGTAAAATTTAGAACAGAACTTTTCTCCTATTACTGTGTAACATTTTATGGATATCACGCAGGAAGTGATATCATACACTATATACACTACACTTAACCTATATACAGACACTATATAATTACACTGATCCTATATACACACTGCATACATTTACCCTATACATAGACTACACTTACCTTTCACATACACTATATACACCACACTTACCCTATGTATGCACAGTATATATATACTACATTACACTTACCTGATATACATACTATATAGACTACACTTACCGTAAATATACACTAGACTATTATTACAATATATACATTACATAGAGTGTATGTACCCTAAATATACACTATATACAATATACTTGCCTTATACACTATATACTGTACACATACCCTATACACACAATATTGACGACACTCACCCTATACAAGCACTATATACACGATATATACACTATATGCTCTACACATACTCAATATACAGACTAAGTATAACGATTACACCTATATACACACTACAGAGACTACACTATACATATACTATATACACTACATTAATCCTATATGCTGACACTATATAGATTACTTATCTTATATACACACTATATACACTACACTAACATTTTTTACAGACATTAAATAGATTAGACTACACTTACCTTACACATAAACTGTATACACTACACTTACCCTATACACACACTATATACACTATATATTCACTTAATATACTACACTTACCCTATATACAGGCACTTTATAGATTAATTATCCTATATATACACACACACACACTATATAAACTACACATACTGTATGTAACACTATAATGACTACACATGTTAAATACATACACTATATACACTAATTTTACCCCATATACAGAAACTATATAAATTACACTTATCCTATACATACAATATATACATTACACTTACCCCACATAATAAATATATATATATATATATATATATACACACACACTACACATACCCTATATACAGATAATATATAAATTAAACAACACTTACCCTGTGCAAACACTATATACACTATACATTTACTATATACTCTACACATACACTATGTAGATTAATTATCATATATACACATTATATGCACTACACTTACCGTATGCTCACATTATATTAACTACACATATCATATACATACACTATACACACTACACTTACCGCATATACAGACACTATAAAAATTACACTTATCCTATACATACACATACACTATATAGACTACACTTAACCTGTGTATGCACAGTATATATATATATATATGTATATTACATTACACTTACCTGATATATATACTATATAGATTACACTTACCGTAAATATACACGACTATTATTACTCTATACATACATTACAAAGAGTACATGTACCCTAAATGTACACTATATACATTATACTTTCCTTATACATACACTATATACTGTACACAAACCCCATACACACAATATTGACAGCACTTACCTCATACAAGCACTACATACACTATATATACACTATATACTCTACACATACTCAATATACAGACTAACTATAAAGATTACACTTATCATATATACAAAACATAAATACTACATTTATGCTATATACATACTACATAGACTACACTATGCAGATATACTATATACAATACACTTATATACATAAACTATATACACTATGTTTATCCTATATGCAGACACTATATAAATTGTTTATCCTATATAAACACTATATATACTACACTTACCTTATATACAGACATTAAATAGATTACGCTTATCCTATAAGCACACTATATAGAATATACCTATCCTATGTACACACTATGTAGAGTACACTTACCTTACACATTCACTATATACACTACACTTACCCTAAACACACACTATATACACTATACATACACTATATACAGGCAATATATAGATTACTTATCCTATATATACACACTAAATGCACTACACTTACCGTATATACACACTTGATGAGACATATCATATGCATACACTATATACACTAAACTTACCCAATATACAGAACCTATATAAATTACACTTATTCTATACATACAATATATACATTACATTTACCCTACATATATAACATATATACACTACACTTACCCTATATACAGACACTATATAGAATAACTATCATATATGCACACTATATGCACTACACTTACCGTATGTACACACCATATAGACTACATATACCATATACATACAATATATATATATATATATATATTACACTTAGCCAATATACAGGCACTGTATAAATTACACAACACTTAGCCTATAAAAACACTATATATACTATACATACACTATATACTCTACACATACCCAATATACAGACTAACTATAAAGATTACACTTATCTTATATATAAAACCAAAAGACTACAGTTATCCTATATATAGACTACACTATATATATGCTATATACAGTACACTTACCCTATATATAAACTATATACACTACATTTATCCTATATGCAGGCACTATATAGATTGCTTATTCTATATAAACGCTAAATATACTACACTTACCTTATATGCAGACATTAAATATATTACGCTTATCCTATAAGCACACTATATAGATTACACCTATCCTATGTACACAGTATGTAGACTACACTTACATTACAAATACACTCTATTCACTACACTTACCGTGTGTACACACTATATTAACTACACATTCCTATACATACACTATATACACTACACTTACACTATATACAGACACTATATAGATTACACTTATCCTACACACATGCGCTATATACACTACGGTTATCCTATATACACACTATTACACTACACCTTATTCATACGCTATATACACTTACCCTATATACAGACTAACTATAAAGATTATACCTGTCCTATATACACAACATAAAGGCAACACTTATCCTATCCTGTGGTCCGTGAGAAGGTTCTCTGTGAAGACTGCGGAGACTGAAGATTGTGTCTGAATTAAAAAGAAAACATGACATAAATATTGGAGCAGTTGTTGGACTCTTTAACACATACTGTCTATCAGGATGGACCCCGTGTCTCAACCTTGTATCAAACAACGAGTGACCCCGATGTCCATTGTAACTTGTCACACCTCACCTTTCATTTGCTAAGTGAACTGGACAACTGCAACTTCTGATACTCACTCATTTCCAACATTCTGTCATTTTCTGTGAGTTTGTTGATGTCGTCACATAAAAAATGTACATGTAGTCTCAGCCCAATGGAGATTCTTAAAGGGTTGCAAAAAGAAGTATAAAAAGTATTCCCAAATCGTGCACCGAGACCCTAATTAGCATATTCATTAAGATATCTCTGCAACAGCAATTTGGGCAATTTGGGTAATAAAAGTATCAAGCATATTTATATTTTTTATTCACATAGCCGTATCAGGGCTTGTCTTTTGCAGTACAAGATGTACTTTCTAATGGCGCCATTTATAGTTGCATACAATGTGAATGGGAAGCGGAAACAAATTTCAAATGCGGTGGAATTATAAAAAAATAAACAATTCTGCAACATTTATATTAGTTTTTTTTAACACCGTTTCCTATGCATTAAAACTGACCTATTATTTTTATTCTTGGTCATTACGATTACATTAGTCCCAGGTGCCTGCCGTTTAAAACAGAAGGCACCTGGCGGATATCTCGCCCGCTCTGCTCATGCGGTTTTTGTTGCAGAAGCGCACAGAAATCCGTACAGAAATTTGTGCTGATTTTCTGCACCTTACCCTACACCTGTGTACAGGCACCCTAAGGCTTGGAGGGGAGAATGCAAATTAACTCATACCAGCCCAACCAACTATCTGAATAAAAAATTACCCTTTTTGGGAGGGTTTTTCCGATATTTATATGACTGTGCCTGTAGTAATAGAGCAAGATTTGCATTTAAGGGTTCAATCCAAAAAAGCTGGTTTCACAAGCTAAGGCCTCATGCACACGACCGTGCCGTTTTTTGCGGTCCTCAAACCGCGGATCCCCAAAAAACGGAAGCAATTTGCGGAACGGAACGGGCGCCGGCAATATAAATGCCTATAACAAAGGTCGTGTGCATGAGGCCTAAAGCCGCAATGCATATGAAGAACCTAACTTACAGGCAACTACATGAGATGAGTTTAAAGACGCCAAGAATTTTCACATATTAAGTCTTCATTCACACAGTCAGTGTTTGGTCAGTGATTTCCATCAGTGATTGTGAGCCAAAACCAGGAGTGGATCCTACACAGACATAAGGTAGAAGGGAAAGATCTGCGCCTGTTCTGTGTTTTGGACCCGCACTTGGTTTTGGCTCAAAATCACTGATGGAAATCACTGACCAAACACTGACTGTGCCAATAAGGCCCTAATGCAATCATCTGCAGTGTCTTTATACTTCACCGTTCTTTAGGTAACTTCACCACAAGTGTTGTAGACCTGACCAAAAGTCCTATTTTCCCTAGACACATAATAAACCGTTCAAATTTAGGGAAAACGCTAAACATCTTACCCTGTTTTATTGTATTTATTGTAGCTTACTAAAAAACACACCAGTGTTATACGGAGATATCCCGCACCTGAATATAACAGTTAGATATATCTCAGTATCTTACCCCAGAAATCCCACCGTGAGCAGTGGGCGTAAAAGCAGCTCCTCCGGGTGTCTCCGAAATTCATCACTAACCATAAAATCAGTTTCATCTCCCAAGGAGCCAACTGATGATTTTTAGATTCAAGCCGACCAACAGCTGTTTACTGCAGTTGCCATGGTGATGTCAACATCAGAGTTAAAGGGGACATTACCTTCCTGATCACTTTTTCTTTTCAAATACTAATCTTGATGAATTCCTGCACTTATGTCAAGTGTGAATAAAATCCAATAATCCAGATTTTTTTTTAAGTAGTGGCAATCTCCAACGGGATCTTAGTGCTGGAGTGCCTGTTAGGCCAGGTTCACATCACCGTTTAGCTTTCCGTTCTTCTGTATTTTAAGCATCCGTTATGCTCAGTTATGCACGTGTTGCATCCTTTTTAGCCATTTCCGTCTGGGATCCGTTATTTTAGAGGGAAAAAATTCCTACATTTTTTGAAGTCTAAAATAACGGAAATGGCTAAAACGAAGGCAACGTGTGCATAACAGATGCTTAAAATACATGTGAACTCAGCCTTAGGCCTCATGCACACGGCCGTTGTGCGGTCGTTCCGTGCATTTGGGGACTGCAATTTGCGGTCCCTAATGCACGGGCAATGTCCGTGCGGCGGCCATGATGAATCGAGACCTATTCAACTTCAATTCCTTTGCTGTCTGGATTCATTTTTCCATCACATTATACACTGCTTTTTCCCATGGTTACGACCACCCTGTAAACCATCAGTGGTGGCCCTGCTTGCACACTATAGGAGAAAGCACCAGCCTATGTGAGTTTCCACAGTCCTGGTCACCAGAGAGGATTACAGGGTGGTCATAACCATGGTAACGAGCAGTGTATATGTAACGCCCCAGAGTGGCATTACCACTTCTTCACGCCGCTACTATCTCTAATGTGCTAATATCATGTCATCTTGTGTATTTATTTCAGGTCCACTACACTGTGCATTTCTAATGTTTGCAACTGTTGTGTTTAAATGCAATTTGCCTGGTTTACCAGCAGGTGGCAGCAAATACGGCAGAACTATAGTTAGGTAGAATGGAGCTTTCCATTCCATTCTATACCCCCTCGGTGGAGGAGTGGGCCAGTCCCACTTCCTGCATGAAGGGTGGGGATTAGTGAGAGTCAGTTCCAGCTTACCCCCTGCCAAGGGAAGGGTGTGCTGGGCACGTCTCTCCTGAACATGCCCAAGCCAAGCCACCCAGAGCACCCTTAGCTCTGCTGGACATGGAGGCCAAAGCTTGAAGCCTCAGGAGCCAGGAGGAGTATTTCCTTGCCAAACATAGAGTCAGACTACTAAGTGTTGTGCAGCATAAAGAAGAAGCAAAGTTATACAGCCAGCCTGATAGTACAGCAGAGCCAGAGAGCAACAAATGTAGCAGTGATGAGTTTGCCTGCCAGAGTCTTAATGCTAAAGCCTGCTGGGACCAAGGCAAAGTTGGAACTGCATCTCAAGATCTGGACTCAAGTTATTCTTTTATCCCTCAACTATTCCCCCTATTTGTTTGCTTCGGAGCCAACGCCTTTGGTCCAGCCGTATACAGGTAGGAGCACCGTGACACTCACACCTCATATAAAGGGACATTTTAGGCCACCCTTTACCACTCGGCTGTTCCTACACCTGGGACGCGACATAGAGGGCCCTGTGGCTCGGCCGCCCATTGCATATACTCACCTCATCCACTTGCACACAAAGAGACAGTAACTCCTCTTTTGATTAAAGAGGATCTGTCGCGCTGGGAGCGTGCGATGACGTCATCACGCTGAGCGCCGGTCCTTCGGCAGGTCCTTTTCATTCAATAGAGGAGCAAGAGGATGAGGTGAGTATATATATTTTTTCTTATTTTTTTTGCTGAAATGAAACATTACAGCAGGGAGCCACTATGGGGCATTATTACTGCAGGGGTCACTATGGCAAACATTATGGGCCACCATGGGGAACATTAGTACTGCTAATGACCACTATGGGAGACATTATTTCTGCCGGGGGGCACTATGGGGGATATTATTAATGCTGGGGGCCACTATGGGGGACATTATTACTGCTGGGGGGTATTATGTACACTGAGGGCACTGCAGGGGTTGGGATCTTTGTTTAAAAGAAAAAAGCCATTTTTAACAGCCGTGAATAACAGATGCAAAACGGGCATTAAAAACGGACAGACAGACAAAAAATGGATGCACAAATGGTTGGAAAATGGCCACGAAAAACTGACAGTGTGCCTTAAGCCTCATTTACACATCCGTGCTTAAATCTGTGAAAAGGAGGTCAGTGATGCCTCCATGAAGATATCTGTGAAGGATCCATGTGTGGTCCGTGTGTGCATATTTTGCTGTCCGTGTGTCATCCGTGTTTCACTGACACAGCACAGCGGAAAAATAATTTTCAAAGCATCTCTTCCTAATGATCCCTGAAACCCTGTTGGATCCGTGTCGCATTCGTGGTTTTCACGGATACATAGACTATAATGGGCATGATGGATGGACGGACAAAGTAGAGCATTTATCCGTGCTGAAAACACAGACCCACGGACCGTGCTAAAACTCTGATGTGTGAATACACACATTAAAATGAATGAGGACGTGAGCTGTCCGTGGAGAACATGTACAGCGCACATACGTGGAACACTGAGGTGTGAATGAGGTTTTATAGAGCTTAGAGCGTTTAGGATTGTACGGTAACAGAATTCAGACATGTCGGTTCAGCATGTTAGGGATCAGCTCCCTGAAAAGATTGCACTGAAAGGCTCAATAGCCTTGTGTAATTTCCACTAATTAGTAGCTACAGTAGATGCATTTCTCCAGTGTGGAAATGGGGCAGTTTTTTCCTTTGTAACTAAAATGTATTTCACACCTCCACTAGGTGGCAGCAATGTACTGGTTACCTTTTCATATGACAGAAAACACAACACAGGTGTGAATACAGCCTTAGGCCTAGTTCACACGAACGTATGGCTTTTATAGTTTTTTGCTGTCCGTTTTTCACGGATCCGTTGTTCCGTTTTTGAGTTCCGTTGTGTTTCCGTTTCCTTTCCGTTTTTACGTTCCGTTTTTCCGTATGCCATGTACAGTATACAGTAATTACATAGAAAAAATTGGGCTGGGCATAACATTTTCAATAGATGGTTCATCAAAAACGGAACGGATACGGAAGACATACGGATGCATTTCCGTATGTGTTCCGTTTTTTTTTGCGGAGCCATTGACTTGAATGGAGCCACGGAACGTGATTTTTCAGGCCAAATATAGGACATGTTCTATCTTTGAAAGGAACGGAAATACGGAAACGGAATGCTTACGGAACACATTCCGTATACGGAACACATAAAAACGGCCCGTACACTCGCAGAAAAGACGTTTGTGTGAACTAGACCTTACCATAACTTGTTAACCCCTTCTCACCCTGTGACATTTTAATACATCATGGGAACTATGTAGTTCCAGCCAATTGACATAATAGCAGAAGTTGTTCCTGTGTGGTCGCTGTGGGAGGCCAGTTTTGACTGAAAACCAGGCTCCAGGCCTGGCTGTTTAATGCCTTGGATGCTGCAAACAATAGCAACCGTAGCATCTAAGGAGTTTAAGAGACGAAAGGGGCTTCCTATGTCAGCACGTTGCAACAAAATTGTGTGGTGCCATTTACAAAGGCCTCCAGGTCAGACATGTGCAGAAGTGTAATAGCACCTATGGCAGAGTCTAATAGTATACTTTTTTCTTTGTATTTCCCGGCCTGACCACGGTCATCTTAAAGGGGTTGTCTCACTTCAGCAAATAGCATTTATTATGTAGAGGAAGTTAGTACAAACCACTTACTAATTTATTGTCATTATCCATATTGCTTCGTTTGGCTGGACTCATTTTTCCACATTTCACATTATACACTGCTCTTTTCCATGGTTATGACCACCCTGAAATCCATCAGTGGTGGCCGTGCTTGCACACTATAGGAAAAAGTGCTGACCTACATATTTGGTGGTTGGTAACGTAAGACCTAACATAGGCTAGTGCTTTTTCCTATAGTGTGCGAGCACGACCACCACCACTGATGGATTGTAGGGTGGACGTAACCATGGAAACTAGCAGTGTATAATGTAATGGAAAAATGAATCTAGCCAGCAAAGGAGGCAATATGGTGAATCACACTACATTAGTAAGTGCCTTGTATTTACTTTCTCTACATAAGAAATGCCACTTGCTGAAGTGAGACAACCCCTTTAAGCCTAATTCACATGTCAGCATACCTCTCAACTTTTTAGACTTGATCTGGCTGGTTAGGCGATAGGGCTGATCTGTCTGGCTAGGGGGGCGTCCCCTTCCTCCCTCTACAGATGGTGAAGCTCCAGGTCTCCAGACACATCAAGCATTGCTCTGCAAATGGCCGTTTGTCCTTCTGTTATGGGACCTTTATCTGTGGGTTCTTTATGTCATAGACTTATGCATCTATGACATCAGCAGCACAGTTGCCATAGTTACTACAGGGGCTTATTATTGATACCTACCTCATGCACTGTGGTCCCAAGTATTAACCCTTTCTTGACTGACTGGAGACTCTACAATATACTTGTCACTAGAAAGGCCCCTAATCACTATGGCATTTAAAAGCTGCCCTACCAATAGTAAGTTAGGGAGTCTAATGACAGATTTGAGGTGTAATATGCACACCCATGCCCTCAAGTCCATTTGCTACATCTGAATTTACACAGATTCCAGTGGACTTTTCTTTTGGTGCCAATAAGTAGCGATCGACCAAACTATCACATTAACAAGATTTTAGTATAACCAGTTTCTTATACATTGTCTTTGAAATGACCAATACCTCATCTAAAAAAAATCAGCATGGAAGCTTCCACAAAGAGTACACATTCAAAACGAATAGGAATCAGGATTGGTACAGAGAAGAATTAAGGGGGTCATTTATCAAACTGGTGTAAAGTAGAACTGGCTTAGTTGCCCATAGCAACCAATCAGATTCCTCATTTCATTTTCCAAAGGGGCTGTCCAAAATAAAAGCTAGAATCTGATTGGTTTAATTTATGCTACAGATTTCCACTGTATATTTCACCGTTTGCAATGCGTAGGGTTCGATCTTTGGTAAATCCGCACCGAAATCCACTGTGGAATGTCAGCAAAATCTGCAGTAAAATTTCCAAGAAAGGGACCCTGTCACACACAGCCAGGAAAGGGGCAAGTGGCCGACGTTGGGCTGCTCTCTCCTTTCACTCCGCTCTTTTCGGATGTGACATTTTTGATATGGATATGCCGTTAATAGGCAGATATTTTACCCAGCAGGTTTTGTCTATCAATCTGAAACAGTTGCTTCCCAACCACATATTTACTATGCTTTTCTGTGCTTCTATAGGAACTCGACTTTATGGATTAAACACACAGCAGCCATAGCATCACCAAAATTTATGATGCAGCGACCAAGCAGGTTCAATCACCAACCACACAGAGACGGTTACAACAGTCTTCCTATCTGCGTGGCATGCCGGTGGACGCCAGGCTGATAGTTAAGGCAAGAAGCTTTCAGGATACAAGCCCCAGACCAGATGGAGGAACCAAGAGTCAACAGAATCAGCTGAATCTGGGAGGCTGTGTGGTGATAGGAACATCTATTTTTTTATCCAATTCAATTATGCTAATACCAGATGTTGGGTCAACTGGGCCATTGTGGTATTGTTTAATAAGATAAGCACCAATCTTCACACAAGCAAATCACTTAATCCCATGGAAATGTATGGAGGTCTAGAGATAAAGGGCCAGATTTATCATTAGCTCAAGTCAGAATAATGGAGTGAAAAAGTCGCAAATTTTTGCGCAATCGCTTAACCACCTCCGGACCGCTGTACGCAGATCGCGTTCCGGAGGTGGCAGCCCTGCGCTCAGCGACGCATATACGCGTCATCTCGCGTGAGCCGGGATTTCCTGTGAACGCGCGCACACAGGCGCGCGCGCTCACAGGAACGGAAGGTAAGAGAGTTGATCTCCAGCCTGCCAGCGGCGATCGTTCGCTGGCAGGCTGGAGATGTGTTTTTTTTAACCCCTAACAGGTATATTAGACGCTGTTTTGATAACAGCGTCTAATATACCTGCTACCTGGTCCTCTGGTGGTCCCCTTTGTTTGGATCGACCACCAGAGGACACAGGTAGCTCAGTAAAGTCCACCAAGCACCACTACACTACACTACACCCCCCCCCCGTCACTTATTAACCCCTTATTAGCCCCTGATCACCCCATATAGACTCCCTGATCACCCCCCTGTCATTGATTACCCCCCTGTCATTGACTACCCCCCTGTAAAGCTCCATTCAGACGTCCGCATGATTTTTACGGATCCACTGATAGATGGATCGGATCCGCAAAACGCATCCGGACGTCTGAATGAAGCCTTACAGGGGCGTGATCAATGACTGTGGTGATCACCCCATATAGACTCCCTGATCACCCCCCTGTCATTGATCTACCCCCCTGTAAAGCTCCATTCAGATGTCCGCATGATTTTTACGGATCCACTGATAGATGGATCGGATCCGCAAAACGCATCCGGACGTCTGAATGAAGCCTTACAGGGGCATGATCAATGACTGTGGTTATCACCCCATATAGACTCCCTGATCACCCCCCTGTCATTGATCACCCCCCCTGTCATAGATTACCCCCCTGTAAAGCTCCATTCAGATGTCCGCATGATTTTTACGGATCCACTGATAGATGGATCGGATCCGCAAAACGCATCCGGACGTCTGAATGAAGCCTTACAGGGGCATGATCAATGACTGTGGTTATCACCCCATATAGACTCCCTGATCACCCCCCTGTCATTGATTACACCCCTGTCATTGATTACCCCCCTGTAAAGCTCCATTCAGATGTCCGCATGATTTTTACGGATGCACTGATAGATGGATCGGATCCGCAAAACGCATCCGGACGTCTGAATGAAGCCTTACAGGGGCATGATCAATGACTGTGGTTATCACCCCATATAGACTCCCTGATCACCCCCCTGTCATTGATTACACCCCTGTCCTTGATTACCCCCCTGTAAAGCTCCATTCAGATGTCCGCATGATTTTTACGGATGCACTGATAGATGGATCGGATCCGCAAAACGCATCCGGACGTCTGAATGAAGCCTTACAGGGGCATGATCAATGACTGTGGTTATCACCCCATATAGACTCCCTGATCACCCCCCTGTCATTGATTACACCCCTGTCATTGATTACCCCCCTGTAAAGCTCCATTCAGATGTCCGCATGATTTTTACGGATGCACTGATAGATGGATCGGATCCGCAAAACGCATACGGACGTCTGAATGAAGCCTTACACGGGCGTGATCAATGACTGTGGTTATCACCCCATATAAACTCCCTGATCACCCCCCTGTCATTGATCACCCCCCCTGTCATTGATCACCCCCCCTGTCATTGATCACCCCCCCTGTCATTGATCACCCCCCTGTCATTGATCACCCCTCTGTAAGGCTCCATTCAGACATTTTTTTGGCCCAAGTTAGCGGAATTTTTTTTTTTTTTTCTTACAAAGTCTCATATTCCACTAACTTGTGTCAAAAAATAAAATCTCACATGAACTCACCATACCCCTCACGGAATCCAAATGCGTAAAATTTTTAGACATTTATATTCCAGACTTCTTCTCACGCTTTAGGGCCCCTAGAATGCCAGGGCAGTATAAATACCCCACATGTGACCCCATTTCGGAAAGAAGACACCCCCAGGTATTCCGTGAGGGGCATATTGAGTCCATGAAAGATTGAAATTTTTGTCCCAAGTTAGCGGAACGGGAGACTTTGTGAGAAAAAAAATAAAAATATCAATTTCCGCTAACTTGTGCCAAAAAAAAAAAAATTCTATGAACTCGCATGCCCCTCATTGAATACCTTGGGGTGTCTTCTTTCCAAAATGGGGTCACATGTGGGGTATTTATACTGCCCTGGCATTCTAGGGGCCCCAAAGCGTGAGAAGAAGTCTGGTATCCAAATGTCTAAAAATGCCCTCCTAAAAGGAATTTGGGCACCTTTGCGCATCTAGGCTGCAAAAAAGTGTCACACATCTGGTATCGCCGTACTCAGGAGAAGTTGGGGAATGTGTTTTGGGGTGTCATTTTACATATACCCATGCTGGGTGAGAGAAATATCTTGGTCAAATGCCAACTTTGTATAAAAAAATGGGAAAAGTTGTCTTTTGCCAAGATATTTCTCTCACCCAGCAAGGGTATATGTAAAATGACACCCCAAAACACATTCCCCAACTTCTCCTGAATACGGCGATACCACATGTGTGACACTTTTTTGCAGCCATGGTGGGCAAAGGGGCCCATATTCCAAAGAGCACCTTTAGGATTTCACAGGTCATTTACCTACTTACCACACATTAGGGCCCCTGGAAAATGCCAGGGCAGTATAACTACCCCACAAGTGACCCCATTTTGGAAAGAAGACACCCCAAGGTATTCCGTGAGGGGCATGGCGAGTTCCTAGAATTTTTTATTTTTTGTCACAAGTTAGTGGAAAATGCTGATTTTTTTTTTTTTTTTTTTTTCATACAAAGTCTCATATTCCACTAACTTTTGACAAAAAATAAAAACTTCCATGAACTCACTATGCCCATCAGCGAATACCTTGGGGTCTCTTCTTTCCAAAATGGGGTCACTTGTGGGGTAGTTATACTGCCCTGGCATTCTAGGGGCCCAAATGTGTGGTAAGGAGTTTGAAATCAAATTCTGTAAAAAATGACCTGTGAAATCCGAAAGGTGCTCTTTGGAATATGGGCCCCTTTGCCCACCTAGGCTGCAAAAAAGTGTCACACATCTGGTATCTCCGTACTCAGGAGAAGTTGGGGAATGTGTTTTGGGGTGTCATTTTACATATACCCATGCTGGGTGAGAGAAATATCTTGGCAAAAGACAACTTTTCCCATTTTTTTATACAAAGTTGGCATTTGACCAAGATATTTATCTCACCCAGCATGGGTATATGTAAAAAGACACCCCAAAACACATTCCTCAACTTCTCCTGAGTACGGAGATACCAGATGTGTGACACTTTTTTGCAGCCTAGGTGGGCAAAGGGGCCCATATTCCAAAGAGCACCTTTCGGATTTCACAGGTCATTTTTTACAGAATTTGATTTCAAACTCCTTACCACACATTTGGGCCCCTAGAATGCCAGGGCAGTATAACTACCCCACAAGTGACCCCATTTTGGAAAGAAGAGACCCCAAGGTATTCGCTGATGGGCATAGTGAGTTCATGGAAGTTTTTATTTTTTGTCAAAAGTTAGTGGAATATGAGACTTTGTATGAAAAAAAAAAAAAAAAAAAATCATCATTTTCCACTAACTTGTGACAAAAAATAAAAAATTCTAGGAACTTGCCATGCCCCTCACGGAATACCTTGGGGTGTCTTCTTTCCAAAATGGGGTCACTTGTGGGGTAGTTATACTGCCCTGGCATTCTAGGGGCCCAAATGTGTGGTAAGGAGTTTGAAATCAAATTCTGTAAAAAATGACCTGTGAAATCCGAAAGGTGCTCTTTGGAATATGGGCCCCTTTGCCCACCTAGGCTGCAAAAAAGTGTCACACATCTGGTATCTCCGTACTCAGGAGAAGGTGGGGAATGTGTTTTGGGGTGTCATTTTACATATACCCATGCTGGGTGAGAGAAATATCTTGGCAAAAGACAACTTTTCCAATTTTTTTATACAAAGTTGGCATTTGACCAAGATATTTCTCTCACCCAGCATGGGTATATGTAAAATGACACCCCAAAACACATTCCCCACCTTCTCCTGAGTACGGAGATACCAGATGTGTGACACTTTTTTGCAGCCTAGGTGGGCAAAGGGGCCCATATTCCAAAGAGCACCTTTCGGATTTCACAGGTCATTTTTTACAGAATTTGATTTCAAACTCCTTACCACACATTTGGGCCCCTAGAATGCCAGGGCAGTATAACTACCCCACAAGTGACCCCATTTTGGAAAGAAGAGACCCCAAGGTATTTCGTGATGGGCATAGTGAGTTCATAGAAGTTTTTATTTTTTGTCACAAGTTAGTGGAATATGAGACTTTGTAAGAAAAAAAAAAAAATAAAAAATCATCATTTTCCGCTAACTTGTGACAAAAAATAAAAAGTTCTATGAACTCACTATGCCCATCAGCGAATACCTTAGGGTGTGTACTTTCCGAAATGGGGTCATTTGTGGGGTGTTTGTACTGTCTGGGCATTGTAGAACCTCAGGAAACATGACAGGTGCTCAGAAAGTCAGAGCTGCTTCAAAAAGCGGAAATTCACATTTTTGTACCATAGTTTGTAAACGCTATAACTTTTACCCAAACCATTTTTTTTTTACCCAAACATTTTTTTTTTATCAAAGACATGTAGAACAATAAATTTAGAGCAAAATTTATATATGGATGTCGTTTTTTTTTGCAAAATTTTACAACTGAAAGTGAAAAATGTCATTTTTTTGCAAAAAAATCGTTAAATTTCGATTAATAACAAAAAAAGTAAAAATGTCAGCAGCAATGAAATACCACCAAATGAAAGCTCTATTAGTGAGAAGAAAAGGAGGTAAAATTCATTTGGGTGGTAAGTTGCATGACCGAGCAATAAACGGTGAAAGTAGTGTAGGTCAGAAGTGTAAAAAGTGGCCTGGTCATTCAGGGTGTTTAAGCACTGGGGGCTGAGGTGGTTAAACTGCGCAAACATTTGCGACTTTCATTGGCTCTTCGTTCATCACTACACCCGGGACCCCCGCCGATCATCTGTTTGAGAAGGCAGTAGTGCCACAGCTTTCTCTCAGCTTTCCCTAGGCCATGTGACATCACATTCATTGGTCACATGGCCTAGGCGCAGCTCTATACAGCGCTCTGATTGGTAAACTGTGAGAAGGTCTGTTGCATTCTCAAACAGCTGATCAGCAAGGGTCCCGGATGTCAGACCACCACTGATCAGATATTGATGACCTATCCAGAGGATAGGACATCAGTATAAAACTCCCAGAAAACCACTTTAATGTGTAGAGGCTGACTCAAGTAGGAAGATGTTGAGCCAGACTGGAATTATCAGATATACAACTACATTAGGCATATTAATCCTAACATCTCCTTTTAGAGATGGATTGCACAAGGGATTAAATCATTAGTTGATATACAATATCAGGTTGGTGGGGGTACTACCAGTGGGACCCCCACCAATCACAAGAACAGGGCCCTGTACCCCCGGCAAGCCCCCTGCTGCTCCCCTGAAATGACCTGCGCGGCCGGTCGTCGCACAAGCGCACGGCCGCTCCATTCATTTCTGTGGGTGTTCCGGAGATAGCCAAGCACTGTACTCGCCTATCTCCGGAACTTCCATAGAAATGGATAGAGCAGGATAACTTTCACCTACCGGAATACCACTTTGAGAAGTTTTAGCCAGCGGCCTCTGATTTGTTAGCATATCTTCAGATAAAGGGCTTGTTCACACAAACGTGCCGTGTTTTGCGGTCCTCAAATTGCGGATCCGCAAAACACGGTTGGTCCTTTATTTATTTTTTTGTATTAATAATTTTTATTTTCATAAAGAACATACATGTAGAAATAAACACATAACATGTAACAATACAGGTACATATATCTCATGCACAAAATGGATTTAAGAGGGCTCGGTGAAGTAGAGACGTTGTCGTCTGTACACTACCACAGTAGTATTAGTGGGCCAGATAATGAAGAAACTGCACAGTACGTATAAGTTGGTCGACATAGTGATCGAGAGGAGGGAGGGGGCGAAGGGAAGGTAAGAAGAATAGACAGGGAGACAAGGGAAGGTAAGGGGAGGTAATTCCAAGGTATAAAATATCATATACTCATTTGAAAAACATTATGAGAAGTGTCTGAATTCTTTCCACGGATTCCAGATTTTTAGAAAAACAGATCTTGTTCTCCCTTCCCAATGGGAGATTTCCTCCATTCTATATATTTGGTCTATCTTAGCAAACCAACTCTCGTGACTGGGAGTATCTTGTGTAAGCCATAGTTTCGGGAGAAGTAGTCTAGCTGCGCTTAACATAAGTAAGAAGAGAGAGGCTTTATATTTAGGGATTTTCTGGACTCCCAGAGAGAGAAGGGTTAGTTCTGGGGTACAGGAAATATTAGTCTGGCATATTTTGTTGATGGTCTTCAGTATCTCCTCCCACCATCCCCTGACTACACCACAAGACCACCACATGTGGAAATAAGAACCCCTTTCTGAGTGACATCTCCAACAGAGATCTGAAGAGTCCCTGCTGTATAGGCAGGTTTTGTCTGGGGTTTTATACCAGCGGGATAAAATCTTATAGCTATTTTCTTCCGCTCGGGTACATCTAGAGATTTTATGTGGGGAGATCAGTATGGAGGAAATCTCAGCTTCTGATAGGGAGCGTTGTAGATCTCTCTCCCATAGGCCTACCATAGCTGGCTTGGGATCAGAAACTGAGCTTTTTAGATTCCTATATATTGTGGAGATAGTCTTGGGAGGGTATAGCTTAGTATTTAAGAGTTTTTCAAACCAGGAGAGTTCAGTATGGGTTGGAGTGCTTTTGAGTAAAGAGAGAGTTTCTGCTTTCAGAAAGCTCAATGTGATGGGGTTGCTTAGCTTAATTTTTAGGAGGTCACATAACTTTTGGTCAGGTAGCAAGGTCCCCTCTGAGTCTACCATTGTCTCTATAGGGGAGTCAGAGGTGTGCAGGGAGGGGGGAAAGCTATCTCTAAGTTCTTTCGGAGCAAGGGAGATTATGTCCTTAATAAGTAGTAAGGGGGAGGGGAGGGACATGGAGCTTTTATTAGCTATAAACCAGTTCCAAGTTTTTAAAGTATTCCTAATCACAGTATTAGGAATAAAGCGCAGACCAGGAAGAGGTTTTCCTGATAATAAAAGGGCCCTTAAAGGAGTGGTTAGGAATGAGTTTTCCAGTGCAACCCATGTTTTGGAGGGGGGTGGATCTAATCCAATCTATAATCCTAGAGAGGAGAATAGATCTCATGTATACTTCAGGGTCAGGTAACCCTATTCCTCCAGCTTTTTTTGGTTTGGAAAGGGTAGATAAGGAGATACGAGGAGCCTTGCCTTGCCAAATAAACTTACGTATAAGTTTGTTCAGGAGAGTAAAGAATGACCTGGGCAATTCTATAGGGAGAGTCTGCATTAGATATGTAAGCCGTGGCATAATGAGGGACATGAGAAGGTTTTTTCTCCTAAACCAAGATAGAAAGGGGAAGTCAAGTGAGTCTAATTGGGCAATAATGGATGATAATAAGGGTTTAAAATTTAAGGCATAAAGGTCGGTTAAAAAGGGGGTAAGTTTAACACCCAAGTATGTTAATTGCTGGGTATTCCAGTTAAAGGGGGTGGAGGCTTTGAGGGAGGAGAGAGTCGAGCGGGGCAGACCCATGTGTATCACCTGGGACTTAGTGGGGTTAACTTTAAAGTTGGATATGGACCCAAATCTGCTCAAAAGCGAGAGAATTATGGGCATGGATTTCAAGGGGTTAGTAGTGATAATCAAGAGGTCGTCTGCGGAGGCAGCCAACTTAAACTCCAATCCCCCTACATGAAGACCTCGGATGTCTCTCTCCTGCCTCAAAGCCTGCAGAAGAGTTTCCATAACAAGGACAAAGATAAGAGGGGAAAGAGGGCATCCCTGTCTAGTCCCATTGCTAATTGGGAAGTTAGATGAGAGGATTCCGTTGACCGACACGGACGCCGAGGAGTGGGTGTACATCAAGAAGACTGAGTTGATAAAAGAGTCTGGTAAATTAAATTTTTGCAGAGTGAGACGGATATATGACCAGTCCACCCTGTCAAAAGCCTTCTCTGCGTCCGTGCCGATCAAGATTAAGGGAGAGGATCTGTAAGAGGCGTAGAAAAGGGAATTCAGGACCTTGGCAGTATTATCCTTGCCCTCTCGGCCCTTAACAAAACCCACCTGGTCCGGATGGATCAGTAAGGGAAGGTATTTGTTCAAACGAAGGGCGAGCATTTTGGCTAAAAGCTTCAAATCCACATTAAGTAAAGAAATGGGACGATAGTTGGAACAGGAGGAGGGGTCCTTCCCGTCCTTAGGGATTATAGTGATGGTGGCCCTAGTCATGTCGGAAGATACTGGCTTTCCCTCCAGAGAGGAATTGTAGATTGGGAGAAGGAAGGGGGTCAGAATGCTCTGAAAAGCGGAATAGTATGGAATCGGGAGGCCATCCGGACCTGGGCATTTCCCATTGGGGGTAGATTTTATGGCTGATTCTAATTCCTGGGTCGAGAAGGGCCTAGTGAGGGACTCCCTCTGGGAGGGGGTTAGGGTTGGGAGAGTGAGGGATTCCAAAAAGTGGTTGATACGGGCAGAGGCGTACATAGAAATCATTGGGCCCCATAGCAAAAATCTGAATTGGGCCCCTTAACCCCGCCCACTACCCACCATGGCCCCTCCCACTTCCTGACCTGGCTCCTCCCGTGCCACACCCCCATTAAATAAATTTATACATGACCTACAGAAACTGTTAGGGTCCATTCACACGTCCGCAAAATGGATCCGCATCCGTTCCGCAATTTTGCGGAACGAGTGCAGACCTATTCATTTTCAATGGGGCCGGAATGTGCTGTCCGCATCCACATTTGCGGATCCGCACTTCCGCATCCGTGCTTCCGTTTCCGCAAAAAAATAGAACATGTCCTATTCTTGTCCGCAATTGCGGACAAGAACAAGCATATTCTATTAGTGCCGGCAATGTACGGTCCGCAAAATGCGGAACGCACATTGTCGTTTTCCGTGTTTTGCGGATCCGTGGCTCCGTGTATCCGCAAAAAACATTGCGGACGTGTGAATGGAGCCTAGGGGTTTCCTGGGGGTGACCTGTCACATGGGATATCGGCTGCAGCCTGCAGGTCTCCTTATTTGGGGTGCCCTGTTAAAGGGAATCTGTCACTAGCAATTTACCCAAATTTTTTTTTCAGGAATCCATTTTTAACAGAGTACCTTTTTTCCATCTGTCTTGTTCTTTTGATTGTGAGTCTTGTCATTTCTTCAAAAAAAATCGATTTTTATGATATGTAAATGACGCTGTAAGGAGCCCAGAGGGGCGTTATTCTTTCTCCACGGTGCCCATGAACGCCCCTCTGAAGTGCCGTGCCCAGCTAAATTTGAAAACTAATAACGCCTCCAAGACAAGTTCATCTAAATCGCCTCCCAGAGGCGCGGCTAAGTGCTCAACACCCCCCCTCCTCAGCGCCGCGCTCTGCTGCAAACACCCCGATCCTCCTTTCGCCGGCATCCCAAATCCCGCGCAAAACGTCTTGGAGGCGTTATTAGTTTTCAAATTTAGCCGGGCACGGCACTTCAGAGGGGCGTTCCTGGGCACCGCGGAGAAAGAAGAACGCCCCTCTGGGCTCCTTACAGCGTCATTTACATATCATAAGAATCGATTTTTTGAAGAAATGACAGGACTGACAATCAAAAGAACAAGACAGATGGAAAAAAGGTACTCTGTTAAACATGGATTCATGAAAAAAAAAAAAAAGGGTAAATTGCTAGTGACAGATTCCCTTTAATCGGGACATCTGCTAGATTTTTGGGACCTGTCACATGGGACATCAGCCATGATGGTTGGGGGCCGGGGCACTGTTTCTGGGGTTCCATGAGTCAGTAGTGGTAAATATCTCTGTGTACATTGTGCTATAATATATTTGGAATTCGGACTAGTCGGCCGGGCCAGGCACTGCTGCAGGGAGTGACGAACGAACGGTACTTCACTTGACTGAGTTTGAGACGAGTGACTTACTTCAAGACTCAAGTTCAGGCCAGCCAGGGACACAACCGGTGCACTGCTCAGTGCTCACTCACAGTACTACTCACCACTGCTTCAGAGTTCAGAATCTTCCTCCGGACTCCCTCTCTCTCCTCAGCTCAGGGCAGGCACTGACTCGTCTCTGTTGAAGGGCCGGCCCGACGGCGAAGTTCGAGCCGATTCTCCCGCCCGCCCCCTTGCGCCACTGGCCAATCAGCAGCTGCCTCAACAGAGTTGCCTTGTGCTGATTGGCCAGCGGCACGAGCGCCACATGCAGGCTGGTGTTTGATCCTGATTCCGGCAGACGGTCAGAAGGAGGTCAGGTCAGGGGGGGGGGGGGGGGGGGCTGCGGCGAGGAAAAGATGAGTTGATGTTGGGGCTGGGCCCTGGGGAGAAAAAAGCAATTAGCCGGCTGCAGCAGGTCATGAGTGGGCAGGGCCAAATAGTGTGGGCGTGGCCTTCTCTGCGCTACGGGCCCCCCAGTGCCGCGGGCCCCATAGCAGTGGCGTGGTCTGCCTCTATGGGCGGTACGCCACTGGTTACGGGGTATTTTCTCCTCAGGGGAGTATTTTAGCTCCTGGGAGGGGAGATTATATAGTGACTCATAAAAGAGTTTAAATTGGTCCGCGATTTCCTCAGATTTAAACAAGGACGAGCCCTGGGATGTTTTAATGCATTGGACAAATCGGGACTCTCCCTCTGTTTAAATCTCCTCATCATGTACTTAGAAGCTTTATCGCCATAAGCGTAAAACTTCTGCTGGGAAGATAAGAAGTATTTAGCAGAGCGTTCATTCAGGAGGTTCTTAAGTTCAGACCTTAGAGAAAGGAGTTCCGACAGGTGCAAGGCAAGGTGGGATTGTTTGTGTTTCTTCTCAATAGTGTGGATCTGAGACAGAAGGAGATTTAATTTTTTCTCTGCTTCTTTTTTGAGGAATGAGCAGAGGCTTATGAGTTTGCCCCTGATATAGGGCTTGTGGGCATCCCATAGCGTTTGGGGGGATATATCTGGGGTGTTATTAATAGAGAAGTACTCCTCAAGGTGGGAGGCTATCTGGTTTTTATGAGAGGTATTGCTTAGTAGCGATTCATTAAATCGCCAGACTGGGGATCTAGGAGGGGAGGATAAAAGATGCAGTTCACATGAGATTGGGGCATGGTCAGATAATGTAATGTCACCAATCTTGGCTAGTTTGCATTATTGCAGTTTTTCTTTAGGTAGGAAAATATAATCAATCCTGGTGTAGGTGTCATTTGCTGCAGAGTAAAAGGAGAAGTCTAATTCGTCTGGGTGTAAACACCTCCAAACGTCTACCAGGCCTAAATTAAATATTTTGACTTGGAGGGATCTGAGGCTTTTATGAGAGATTGAGGACTTTCTTGAAGAGGAATCCAGAAGTGGATTTAGGGTAAGGTTAAAATCCCCTCCCAAGATTAAAGAGCCTTCTACATGATCCTCTAGTAGGTTAAGGAGGGAGAGAAGCCACTCCACCTGACCTGAGTTTGGGGCGTAGACATTAACCAGAGTGACGGTTTGCTGCCCAATTGTGCCCTTCAGGATAAGGTATCTACCTTCTGGGTCTAAAATTTGTGAAAGGAGGTTGAAAGGGAAGTTTTTACGGAATCCTATGCTCACACCCCTCGAAGCAGGAGCACTAGCCCCACAATGAAACCAAGTGGTATATTTGGCATAGGAGAGATTGGGATAGTGGCCGTGTTTGAAATGGGTCTCCTGGAGGAAAATAATAGAGCCATTGGCTTTTTTCAATAGTGAGAATATTCTAAATCTCTTAGAGGGGGATCTCAGTCCCTTGACATTATAGGAAATCAGGTGGACGTCCGACATCATCATTTATAAGACGTGGTAAGTGAGAGATTAAAGGACGTCCACCTGATTCCCCCAACAAGGGTGCTGCCTGTCAAGGCGAGGGGCCAAGGACCAGCAAATAAAGCAAAAAAGACCTGTTTGAAGAGGAAAGAAGACCATGAGTATGCAGCAGCATTCTGAAGTCTTGCGTCTACAAGGCAGCGCCGGGCTATCCTGTGGTTAGAAAAGGAGTACCTGTCACAAAATAAAAAACTGAGAACAAATAACAAAAAACACAACATAAGCTTGAGATCAAGCTCAAACCTGAGATTACTGTTAAAGCATAATAGAGCAAAATACAGTAATTTTAACAGTGACATTGACGTCAGGGGGGGAATTAGACTAAACATCATGTAGTTATGTAGATAATACCCTTAGAGGGCCAATACTACTGGATAGCTAGATAATAGGGGGGAAAGCAGGTAATCATTTATCTGGCAGAGAGAGTCTCTTAGGGGTAGAGGCAGGATAATTTTTCTTGGTCTTTTGCGATCTTGGGGTGCGCATGGTCTCCCAGGAAGATATCGCAGGTAGTGAGGTTAAAGGTGGGAGGCACTGGACCATCTCCCAATTTTCTATGTCCAGAGGAAGAATTTTCAAATGGGCATAGGCCTTTTCTAAGTCCCCATAGGAGGAGATGTTGACTCGTCGTCCTTCATATGCAAAAGACAGACCAAATGGGAAGGTCCATCTGTATATGGTGTTATGTTGACGGAGCCATTCCGTTAGTGGCTTCAAGGAACGACGCTTCTTCAAGGTAGACTGTGATAGGTCTTGAAAGACTGATATATGGTTGTTTTCCCAACTCAGAGGTTCGGCTTGCCTAGCTCCGGTTAAGATGGCCTCCTTAACAGGAAAGTGCAAAAATTTGCAAATAACGTCCCGGGGAGGCTCTGAGGCTTGTGGCTTGGGACGCAGGGCTCTGTGGGCTCTCTCTATGATCACTTCATGGGCCGAGTCTGGGCCCAGGATTTGCAGGCAAATTTGGATGACTGTGTGTGGCACATCTACTGGGGACACAGACTCAGGGATCCCACGAAAACGCAGGTTGTTCCTCCTCCCTCTGTTTTCCTGATCCTCAACGGCTGCATATAAGGAGTTAAGGTGATTCTGGCATATCATGAGGCTATTTGATGCCTCCGATTGGTGAGTGATGATGTCCGCCTGATTTTCTTCTAGGCCCTCCACTCTTCTGCCTATGTGACGGACATCCTCCTTAATGGAGGCTAAATCCAGGCTGATGGGGCCCAGGGCGTCTAGTAAGGCTTCTTTAAGATAAGAGCGGGATATGGGGAGGCTATCGGGGTCAGGAGAATCATCTCTTACCCCATCAGATTCGGTCGCCTCTCTGGCTGTTCTGTTGTTGCCGCTCCTAGGAGTGCCGGGCGCCATCTTGGGCTCTCTATTCACAGCAGCGGCCGCTGCTTTTCTGATAAACCGATCCATATCGCCAGGTTGACTGGCGGAACGAGCTTGACCTGCTTGGGCAGAAGGCTTTTGGTCACCTATCTTGACCATTTTGGCTATCAGTGGAGCGGTAAATCCAGGCTTTTGGGGTATATCTGCAGGAGAGCAGCGCTTCACATGTCCGCTCTGTTTCGGCGCTAGCTCCGCCCCCCACGGTTGGTCCTTTATAGAAATGCCTATTTTTGTCAGCAAAACGGACAAGAATAGGACATGATATATAATTTTTGCAGGTCTACGGAACGGAGCAACGGATGCGGACAGCACACGGAGTGTCTTGGCGCTAACATCGACCTGTAAGGCTGTGTTCATACTTGAGTTATTTGGTCAGTTTTGGCCCTGTAACTGCCCAAATAAATGAAGTGTACAGTGATTCTAAGAGTGACGCCTGTCATCTGCATGTCATACGAACTCACAGTATTATTTCACTACCAAAGCAGACTCCATATGTGTGTAACTGCAAGGCACAGTGTTCTACACCACTATAAAGGCTCTCTGCAGCCAAGAAATAGCAGTTTTTTTTACGTAATTCGCAAATTTTTTCAAACAAATTTGTCGAAACGGCAAATCGAATTTTTGAAAAATTCACTCATCTCTTTTTTTAAATCAGATTGTTTTTATTGAGATTTTCAAAGCATTTTATGAGACAAACAAAGCAATCCCCCCTCCCGCTCCACATACCCAAGCGTCCTAGATCCAAGGAGAACATCTCCAAAAGTCCTCTCCATAAAGAGTTCGTTATTGAAATGCAATAGCTTTACATTACAGCTGGACATCCGGTACATAATCCTCAAGTACATAACTTATGTCAACAGTTCGGATACATCAGTACATTACATGACAGCGTAACAGAACATATATACCACCTCTCATCCCAAAAGACTATACCCTAGTCCCTATTACAGCTCCCACCCCTCATCCCCTCCCAGTGAACAATAACATCCATGCCTCTCATGTGTGGCCTCTAAAAACATAAATAAAGCCGGGGCGGTTCGGATTCCAGTATCTACTTAAACCGCATTAATCTACAATATTGTAGTATTGCCTCCATCTTCCCCAAATCTTCTCATATTTTTTACTACTATTCCCCTTCTGGTATACAAATTTTTCCATTTGCAACAGTGTGTGAACCTTACGAACAAGTTCCCCCACCTCTGGAGGATCATGATCCACCCAATGGTACGCAATCACCTTTCTTGCTTGATACACTATGCGGATAACCGCTAATTTCTGCTCAGCGGCTAGTTGTACAGACTCAGTACAGCCTAGTACACATAATCTGGCATCTGCCTCCACTCTTGTCTCAAACACTTTTCGTATTAGATCTATTATGCCCCCCAATATCTCCTCAGCCTAGGGCAGTTCCACATAAGGTGTATCAGCGTAGCATTGGGTGCACCACATCTAGAACACATGTCATCTGACCTGTACCCCATTTTCCTCAAGAGGACAGGTGTCCGATAAACTCTGTGTAACAACAGTAATTGTGACATTCTGTGCGTTTCACCAACCGCAACATCTGTGAACCCCTCCAGGACTGTATGCCATTGCTCCTCTGACAAGTCTTCGATATCCTCCCGCCACTTATCGTACAACCGAAGAGGTTGCTTTTTAATCTGCCTTTCCATAAGACTGCTATAATGCAATGATATGACCCCACTGGTAGATCCCCCAGAGCTTGCTAAATCAATAATCGGATTTCTGGAGGCCGGAGCAACCCCCCCGCTGCATCCTGGGCGCGAATAGCGTGCCGTATCTGCAAGTATAAGTAAAATTGGGAATGTGGGAGCTGAAATTCCCTTTGTAGGCGAGCATAGTCTTTCAGAGTATCCCCCTCATATAGCTGATGCATGTAGGTGAGTCCGTACCGTCCCCAGACCTGAACATCAGGCACTTTGTGCAGTTTCGCATACATAAGATTAGGCCAAATTGCGGTAAACCTGGTGTAACCCTGTACCCCAGCTATTGTCCTGCCTTTCCACCAGACTTTATGAACCACCCGAAGTAGCGGGATGTCACTTCCCATTCTATCCAGTGATCCATCTTCCAGTGCCGTCATTAGATTCTTGCCCTTAACATACACTGCGTGCAGAATTATTAGGCAAATGAGTATTTTGACCACATCATCCTCTTTATGCATGTTGTCTTACTCCAAGCTGTATAGGCTCGAAAGCCTACTACCAATTAAGCAAATTAGGTGATGTGCATCTCTGTAATGAGAAGGGGTGTGGTCTAATGACATCAACACCCTATATTAGGTGTGCATAATTATTAGGCAACTTCCTTTCCTTTGGCAAAATGGGTCAAAAGAAGGACTTGACAGGCTCAGAAAAGTCAAAAATAGTGAGATATCTTGCAGAGGGATGCAGCACTCTTAAAATTGCAAAGCTTCTGAAGCGTGATCATCGAACAATCAAGCGTTTCATTCAAAATAGTCAACAGGGTCGCAAGAAGCGTGTGGAAAAACCAAGGCGCAAAATAACTGCCCATGAACTGAGAAAAGTCAAGCGTGCAGCTGCCAAGATGCCACTTGCCACCAGTTTGGCCATATTTCAGAGCTGCAACATCACTGGAGGGCCCAAAAGCACAAGGTGTGCAATACTCAGAGACATGGCCAAGGTAAGAAAGGCTGAAAGATGACCACCACTGAACAAGACACACAAGCTGAAACGTAAAGACTGGGCCAAGAAATATCTCAAGACTGATTTTTCTAAGGTTTTATGGACTGATGAAATGAGAGTGAGTCTTGATGGGCCAGATGGATGGGCCCGTGGCTGGATTGGTAAAGGGCAGAGAGCTCCAGTCCAACTCAGACGCCAGCAAGGTGGAGGTGAAGTACTGGTTTGGGCTGGTATCATCAAAGATGAGCTTGTGGGGCCTTTTCGGGTTGAGGATGGAGTCAAGCTCAACTCCCAGTCCTACTGCCAGTTTCTGGAAGACACCTTCTTCAAGCAGTGGTACAGGAAGAAGTCTGCATCCTTCAAGAAAAACATGATTTTCATGCAGGACAATGCTCCATCACACGCGTCCAAGTACTCCACAGCGTGGCTGGCAAGAAAGGGTATAAAAGAAGAAAATCGAATGACATGGCCTCCTTGTTCACCTGATCTGAACCCCATTGAGAACCTGTGGTCCATCATCAAATGTGAGATTTACAAGGAGGGAAAACAGTACACCTCTCTGAACAGTGTCTGGGAGGCTGTGGTTGCTGCTGCACGCAATGTTGATGGTGAACAGATCAAAACACTGACAGAATCCATGGATGGCAGGCTTTTGAGTGTCCTTGCAAAGAAAGGTGGCTATATTGGTCACTGATTTGTTTTGTTTTGTTTTTGAATGTCAGAAATGTATATTTGTGAATGTTGAGATGTTATATTGGTTTCACTGGTAAAAATAAATAATTGAAATGGGTATATATTTGTTTTTTGTTAAGTTGCCTAATAATTATGCACAGTAATAGTCACCTGCACACACAGATATCCCCCTAAAATAGCTAAAACTAAAAACAAACTAAAAACTACTTCCAAAAATATTCAGCTTTGATATTAATGAGTTTTTTGAGATCATTGAGAACATGGTTGTTGTTCAATAATAAAATTAATCCTCAAAAATACAACTTGCCTAATAATTCTGCACTCCCTGTAGTGACGTACTATTCTTCCTGCTGTGGTAATTCCATCCTCCATCCCCGCAATTGTTGAAGTTGGGCAGCTAAATAATAAATCCACGGATCCGGAACCCCGAGCCCCCCATCCGTTTTTGGTCTGCACAGTGTGGCCAGTTTAATACGTGGAACTCCAGGCCGGATTAACGTAGGGGCTGATGGAGCTGCAGCTCCAGGCCCCTACCATAAAATAGGCCCATCCGCCAGCCAAAAGGCCGTCGGGAGCGGCCCGCGCTAAAAGTCCTCTGTTGTACACAGCGCAGCGTCACATAGCACACAGACAATGCAGAGACGCTCACCTCACGCTGGCAGCAGGGAGGAGCCTGAGGGAGGGACTCGGGAGGAGCGTAATATGATCCTAGAGTGGAAGCTGCTTCTGCCAGCCCCTCCCCTCCCCACCCACCAACCAATCAGAGCTGAGGCAAGGCAAGCACTAGCAGCTCTGAGTCGTCTGAGTAGTACAGGGAGTCTAAGAATAGGAATGAATCGAATGAGTCTCAGGTTAAAAGAATCTAAAGATCTGATTAGTTAGAGACTCATTCAATTCTTTGAGTTAAAAGAGCCGTGAGTCAGAGTCTAGAACAGGTTATACTGAGGCTGTGGCTGCTTTTGTTGCAGCAGTGATAAGATTAAGGGACAGGAGCAGAGAGATAAGAGAAGAGAAGATTACAGGTTGAATTAACCCTTTAGGATCAAATTGGCTTCTCAGGAGATATATATGTTAAAGGCATCTCGTTCAGTAGCTATATAACTAAGGGTGGGTTCACATCTCCTTTATGGATTCCGTTAAGTGGGGACTGTGGGGACTATTTTATTATCAGCCAGTGACTGTGTTACTGTAATACTGTTATTAATTCAGCACATAGTTTTCCCTGTGCATTCACATTTCACTTCACTTGGTTCGTTGTACTACTGTCAGTGTCAGACTGTTGTCACTGTGGGTAACAATGCACAACAGACAACAATGCACACCACAGTGACAGCTCCTGACTCCTGTCCTGAGTCCTCCTGTCCGGCGTCAGCCTCAGCTTCCCTTCACTATCACTATAATCAATCACTCTTCCTGATCCTGACTCACTCATTAGAGAGCTGAAGAGCCGACTGAGTCAGCAGCAGCAAGTGAATCTAATGGATAGCATCTGCGCATGCGCACCGGCACCTAGAGTCTTCGGTTCACTTGCGAGTCAGCTCAGCAGTCAGTGACTCAGCAAGTGAACCGAAGATCCGATTCATGAACCGTCTCATCTGAAAGATCCGAACTTCCCATCACTACTGATGTCATATCCGGCGGGCCGCGTCATTACAGGAACAGCACCAGCTGCTCTGACGTCCTGCCGCCGGATATACGTCACAGGATATCCAGCGGCAGGACGTCAGAGCAGCTGGTGCGGTTCCTGTAATGCCGGCCCGCCGGATATGACCTCAGTGCGCCCGCGGTTATCCCTCCTGCACGCTGCGCTGTGTACAACCTGCTCAGCAGTTTCGACTAGCACACGGCCCACAGCGCTCAGCCACACCAGCCCGCGAGACAGCAGGAGCTTCTGGAGCAGGGCAGGTATCAGATAAACTCATCCAGTTGGAAGGGAGGGCAATCATAGTGCTGTTATGATTTATAGACACAGCTCTCAGCATGCTTAGCCAGCCTTCTATCTGGCTGTTTCTGAGCCTGTGGACTGTGACTCTCAAGAAGCACAGCCAGAAAGAAGGCTGGCTAAGCATGCTGAGAGCTGTGTCCATAAATCATAACAGCACTATGAAAATTACTGACTGGCTAAGCATGCTGAGAGCTCAGTCTAAATAACATAACACATTAAAGAAATTACTGTTTTCTAGCTGCTAGTCCACAGCAGCTAGAAACAGTAATTTCTTTAAAGGGATGCTGTCACCAGGTTTCACCCCTGTCAGCTAAAAATATGCTGATGTTCAGGGCGTCTTCACGATTCCTAATGTGGGCTTATAAATGTCATCTGTGGGCTTATTTAGCTAAAAAACAGCTATTACTAACCTGTCAGTCAAACAAATAAGGTGCCCAAGGGGATGTTAATGGATGCAAGGTGCCGGCCGAACCCGCCGCCCAGCGCCGCCTTTCCGGACTTCTGCGCCGCCTCCTAATCCTCTGTGCCGCCTCTCACTCTCCCTCCCTCCCCCCTCCTTCTGCTGTAAGATCTTGCGCTTGCGCACAGGGCTCTGCCTGATGCGCCCGTGCGGACTTCTCCATTTGTCTTCTTACAGCGAAGTGCGCATGCGCCGGCACTTCGCTCAACCCCTGTATGCGCGAGATCTTACAGCAGGAGGAGGGGGGAGGGAGGGAGAGCGAGAGGCGGCACAGAGGACTAGGAGGCGGCGCAGAAGTCCAGAAAGGCGGCGCTGGGCACGAACGGGGGTGGGTGCGGCCGGCACCTTGCATCCATTAACATCCCCTTGGGCACCTTATTTGTTTGACTGACAGGTTAGTGAAAGCTGTTTTTTAGCTAAATAAGCCCACAGATGACATTTATAAGCCCACATTAGGAATCATGAAGACGCCCTGAACATCAGCTGACAGGGGTGAAACCTGGTGACAGAATCCCTTTAATGTGTTATGTTATTTAGACACAGCTCTCAGCATGCTTAGCCAGCCTTCTATCTGACTGGCTAAGCATGCTGAGTGCTGTGTCCATAAATCATAACAGCTCTATAAAAAATTACTGTTTCTAGCTGCTGTTGTCCACAGTCCACAGCAGCTAGAAAACAGTAATCTTCATAGTAATGTTAAATGATCACTATAGTGTCAGGAAAACAAAGCGGTTTTCCTGACACTATAGTGCCCTGAGGGTGCCCGACTATACTCTAATGGTCTGTGGGACCATAAATCCCTATAGGGGTCCCTAACTAATATTTAAAATCTTATCTTTATTGTTTCACTTCAAAAAAACACACAAGAAATATAGGGGGAAAAAAGAACACAATTAAAATTTTCAGTTAACAGTGGAATGTGAGATAATTATTATTGCTACTGGTTGCTAACTACAACCAATGATCGCATATTAATGTCTGTGGAATGCAGAGTGCATGGGGATGTTTATTCCATATATAGTCGTGATGTATTCACATTTATTCTGTGAGGGTCACAGGTTAGTGTTTTACATCCAACTCGTCCTTTAATTAATATAAACGCAAGTGTTTTAGTTTCACTTGTGCACTATGGCGTATCCTAGTCACAGAGTCACAATTCCATGGTAATTGTGTCAAAAAATGCAGAGAGCTACCACTGTCTAGCCCACGGGTGTCAAACACAAGGCCCGCGGGCCGAATCCGGCCCGCCAGACCTCGTCATGTGGCCCGCGCAGCCGCCGCCGGCCGCCAGCCTTCACCTTTTATTCTCGCTTTTTTTTTTTTGGACACAAGAAAGCCGCCTCTTCAGCGCATGAGCGGCTGCCTTCAAGCCAGAGAACGTCTGCCCTCTAGCGGCGCCGGCCGTTCTACACAGGAAATAATTGTACCGTATATCCTAATTGCTTGTGTAGAATGCAGGCAGGCCGGGCGGGCGGCAGCGTAACTCCCAGATGTCACGTGCCTGCACCGCCTCCTTTATGAATGAAGCAGGCGGCGCAGGCAAGTGACGTCAGTGAGTGACGCGCCGGCCGCCCGTCCTGCCTGCCGGCATTATACACAAGCAATTAGGATATACTGTACAATTAGGAGTGAGGGGGGCATGTTTAACTTTTAATTCAATAATACATTTTATATTTGTATACTGGGGGGGGTGGCGGCAGGGAGGGGGGGTTTACACGGAATCTGTGGATGGCACAGTTAAGGGGTGGGGGTCTGTGGATGGCACTGTTATGTGGTGGGGGGTCTGTGGATGGCACTGTTATGGGGTGGGGGGTCTGTGGATGGCACATATATAACACTGCCATCCACAGATTCCCCCCCTGTAACAGTGCCAGCCACAGATCCCCCCCCTGTAACAGTGTCTGTCATCCACAGATCCCCCCATAAGTGTCCGTCATCCACAGATCCCCCCCATAACAGTGTCCGTCATCCACAGATCCCCCCCATAATAGTGTCCGTCATCCACAGATCCCCCCCATAACAGTGTCCGTCATCCACAGATCCCCCCATAACAGTGTCCGTCATCCACAGATCCCCCCATAACAGTGTCCATCATCCACAGATCCCCCCATAACAGTGTCCGTCATCCACAGATGTTTAAAAAAAAAAAAAAAATTACTGTCTGTTACCAAAAATCATTTTTCAATAAATTGTACAATAATTGTACATTTGAATATCTACTTGCCATTATTCTGACTGTTTCTGCTTTCAGAGCTAGTTATTACTTACATTATTACAAAAAACAGTAATAATTGAATGCAGTGACAATAATTTATGATAATAAAGAGTGGACACATAGTCCTACAGATACAATCGGCCCTTTGAGGGTGACCAAACTGCTGATGCGGCCCCCGATGAATTTGAGTTTGACACCCCTGGTCTAGCCCCTACACTGAGGGCAACAATTTTGTTGACAGTGTTGCCACCCCTTAGGGCTGACACTATTGTAGCAATCCAGTGTTAGACACACTTTGCTTATGTGGTAATACTGTTACCTCCATTTGTGTTTATGGAGGTCAGTATAACATCACTCTGTATCCAATCCCTTATTGTATGCGGCTCTGTCTCACTATACTGTTGTTGGAGCACTGGAGATCAGTGTGACGCCACTCTGTATTGAATCCCTCACTGTGTTCAACTCTAAATCCCCACACTACTCATAAGACATCCACTAGACTTTTCTCACTTGCTCCCCCTCCCGTGGTCCCCCTCCATGTTGCCAAGATAGACGCCAAATGAAGGGGTAGTTGCAGGAACAAAATACTTAAATGGTATCGATAAAATATATATGTAATTAAGACACTGAGTGCAGTTCCATAAAAAGACCCAGCAAAATCCTCAGCACCAGGCCCATGATGCTCTTAATCCGGCCTCTTCCAGATCAGGTCCCGGAATACAGCATTAACCGTGACAAAAAATCGAGCAGGAACCCAGATAGGTGCATTATGTAGCAAGTATAGGAGCTGTGGCATCAAAATCATTTTTATAAGATTAACTCTTCCAATTACTGAAAGTGGTAACTTGGTCCAAGTCTGCACCTTCTGTCAAAATCTCTGTAACAACGGAGTCAAATTCAACTTTTCATAGTCCGCTACATCAATGGTGACCTGAACGCCAAGGTATTTAAAGGACCTGACTAGTTGCAAGCCCTCTGTAGAACATTGACCTTGCCTCTCATCAGCCGAAAGCGTCATAAGTGCAGACTTGGACCAGTTAACACATAGACCCGATAGCCTACTAAACCCATTTATGATGTTTATGGCTGCCGGAAGGGAGGAGCTCCAGTCATCAAGGAATAGAAGCATATCATCAGCATAGAGGGCTACCTTTTCAGTTACTACCCCATATCTAAAACCTTGAACCTCACGCGCTTCCCTCAGTGCCGCTGCCAACAGCTCAATTGCTATTGCAAAAAGTAAGGGTGATAAAGGGCACCCCTGTCTCGTCCACCTGTGTAATGGAAAAGAGTGAGAAAGAGCCCCATTAACCCTAATCCTAGCAGTAGGGACTTTATATAAAAGCTTAATCCATTGGATAAAGACAGGCCCAAAGCCCATCCTCCTGAGTACGGCCCACAGATAACCCCATTCCACACTGTCAAATGCCTTGGCCGCGTCCAGAGACGCGACCGCCGCATTCAACCCATGGAACCGGCCCGCTTGTATATTTAAGAAAAGGCGTCTGATATTAACAGCCATCGACATATTGGGCATGAATCCAGCCTGATCCGTATGTATTAGTGTCGTGATCACGGTATTGAGCCTAATCGCTAACACTTTGGCTAATAGCTTCACATCCACCTGCAGTAGTGAAATAGGCCGATATGATTCAGCTAGCAGAGGATCTTTGCCCTGCTTAGGGATGACGACTATAATCACCTCATTCATGCTAAGAGGCATCCCACACTGGTGCTGCGCCTCCTTAAACACTTCTAACAACTGGGGAAGCAGAATAGGGGCAAATGTTTTAAATACTTCCGCAGGTAGTCCATCACTCCCTGGGGCCTTGGTATTTGACATCTCACTCAGGGCCATTTCCAGCTCTGTAATTGTAATGGGTCCATCCAAGGCTGACACTTGATCAGCCCCTAACGTGGGAAGCTGTATCCCATCTAAGAAACCTGCAATTTCTGATTCCCCTGCATCGGTTTTGGACTCATAAAGGGACGCATAAAATTCATGCATAATTTCCACCACCCTATCTTGAGCAGTACAAACAGCCCCCTCATTATCGCAAAGAGCAGCGACATATGCAGAGGGCTGTTGCGCTTTGGAGAGTAGTGATAGCAGTCTACCTGTTCGTTCCCCTTCTTCATAAAATGATTGTTTTTGGAAGAAACGTTTGTTCTTTGCCCTGAGAAGAATCTTATCATTTAGTTTATGTTGCGCTTCCTGCCACTGTTCCCTGTGCAATTCCGTGGGCTGCCGGACATACTGGGTTTCCGCATCCACCAATAGGCGCTCTAAATTCCTAATTGTTATTCGAGACTCATTCCGTTTTTTATTGACCTCCGCAATCAGTACTCCCCGCAAAAACGCCTTCGTGGCATCCCACACTATCAATGACGAGGTTCCCGTAAGATTAATGGTAAAAAATTCTGTCAACGCCGTCCCAATGTTTGAAACCGTAGGTATCACTGACAACCAGAACGGGTTAAACTTCCACAATGGCCTCCCACTGTTCAAAGGGGTGAGGAAATTAGCAGATACCAAAATGGGGGAGTGATCAGAAATTTTCCTAGGTAGATACTCAATGTCACAGACACGGCACCCCATCGCTTCATTCCCCAGTGCTAGATCTATTCTCGACAGTGTCTGGTAAGTACTAGAACAGCAAGAATACTGCTGCGCAGAGGGATTGCGCAGCCTCCAGAAATCCAACAACGATGCTTCCTCCAGAAGTCTCCCAAATGGTGTACGTTGCCCCCTCGATTGAACCTCAGAGGTCAGCAGCCTATCCCATTCAGTACAGATCACATTATTAAAGTCCCCCAAAATCAGTGCAGGTACATCAGGATAGTCTGACAAAAAGGCTATCAGTTTTTTAAGGGCAGTCGGGGAATATGGCGGTGGTATATATATCCCACAGATAATACATTGCACATTAAAGAGTTTTCCATATAAAAAGACATAGCCCCCATTCGGATCAATCCTCTTGTTTATACAGCTAAAACTCAGCTGCCTATGAATCAGAATACTTACCCCCCTTGCATATGAGGAGTAAATAGAATGATAACATTGAGACGCCCATCTAGGAGATAACAAGTGGGATTGCTCCGTAAGGAGATGTGTCTCCTGCAGACAATAGATTACAGGATGATATGACTTTACTATTTCCATTACTGCCTTCCTTTTGATGGCATCCTTAACCCCTCTAACGTTCCAACTCAGGAAATTCACTGGATTAGCCATATTCAAGTATGAGAACCCACACATGTATCGGATACTGTAAATCCCATTTCTTCAGTAACTGTCTCCCATGGATCGCACCTATGGACCTAGGAGCCCTCTTCCCCAACTCCCCCCTTCCCGCCCCATCCCTGAAGAACCCCTCCCTCATTACCTAATTAACCCTGGAAGTCTCGCCTCCTGACAGACCCCACTAATACACCTTAATATTAAGGCCCGTGGGTAAACCTAAAATCTATCAGCAGAGCTGGCCTCCCAAACCCGTGATACCTGGCGAAATCAAGAGCTTCTATATTACGCCAGGTACAATCACAAACTGTCAAGTAACTAGAACGTATAAAACTGGGTATCTTCCTGCACTAACCCCAATTATAACTGAAAAAAATAGGCATTGGTAGTATCGCTTATCAGCCTAGTATTGCACATAATCAGCTGGACCTCCTACTAAGCCATATATAACATGTAAAACGGATAACAACACTCAGCAAGATTTAACTCTGCATTACTACACAGATCATATTCACCCTCCAGAGGGTGCAATGTCCCTTCTTCCAAGTGGACCTCTCAATCGCCTTGGTTCCCTTCCGCCCGAAGCTGTCGCTCATGTCGATCTAGCCACCTGGATGCCTCTTTCGGGTCTTCAAAGAAGCTTGTGGTTCCAAGAGCCACTATTCTGAGCTTCGCCGGATACAGCATTGAGTATGATGCTCCAAGTGCCCGCAGTCGTCGCTTTACATCCAGGAAGCGGGCACGCCTTTTCTGGACCTCCATAGAGAAATCAGGAAAGAGCGAGACTCTGTGACCATCTATGGAGAGATGAGGCATATCCCTGGCCTTGCGTAAAATAGAGTCCCTATCCCTGTAGTGTAGTACTTTCATAAGGACGGGTCTTGGTGGCGCCCCTGGTGGCAATGGCCGCGACGGAACTCTGTGCGCCCGTTCTATGGCAAATAGAGGAGATAGTACGCCCTCTCCAAACTGATCTTTGAGCCATTTTTCAAAATACTCAGTGGGATTTGGGCCCTCCACCTTTTCAGGCACACCCACTAAACGCACGTTATTTCGCCTCAGCTGATTTTCCATGTTGTCTTGTTTGGCAGAGATAATATCAAGCCTACGAGAATGTTCCGCTGTTTCTCTTTTAATCGGGTGCACCTCATCCTCCATATCACCCATGCGATCTTCCAGGGACGTAGTGCGATCTGCAAGCTTCCTGACATCGTGTCTAACAATAGAAATGTCCTCCTTGATAGCCCCCACCTGCATAGTCAGGATGGTAAGTGATTTTCCCCACTTAGAAATGTCTTGGAGAACGTCTTTTATAGTGTGCTCTTCCACATCTGTATACGCTGCATCCGAATCCCCAGCTCCATCTTGATCCTGGATGGCTGCGAATCTGTTAGGGTGCTGTTTCAGGCCCATCACCTCCTCAGATCCTTCCCCCTCAGACTCCCGTCCCGCTCTAATCAAGGAGGACTCATTGTGCACGGTGCCGGAGGCGCAGCTCTCTCTGAGAAGCTCCGGTGTATGCGCAAATTGACTCAGCCTCTCTGCTACCTCCTGCTGCATATCCGCCACTCGGTCCCTACGCCGCGGCGTGGCACTCCCGGCGCCATCTTGTGAGGCCTTGCCGGCTCCTTTCCCGGTCCCCCGTTTGGACATGGCAGCCGCTGAAAAGTTGCTGCAAGTAGCGGAATCTATTCCGACAGTACTGCCGATGCTCTGAGCGCTGGTTCCCCGGTATAGCAGCGATAATCTACTGGGTTAGGCGGATAAAAGTTTGGGTTAGTGCAGGAGCTCCAGAGATCACGTCCGCTCACATGCCTGGCAGACCACGCCCCCCCAAAATTCACTCATCTCTAGTTGCCAGGGGAGAAAGGTCAGCCTTTCAAATGGGAGACTATTTTGTTGCTTTCCAGTCTTCTGGACTCACAAAGGAGTGTCTTCGACTCCTATACACTGGGCATTCCATGGCTGGTTTCATGATCCTCCCATCAATTGGTCCAGCAATTTCATTAATTCCTCTTATTAAAAATGCGATATAGCAATATATATGTTAAATTAGAAATATCAATGTTTAATACCCTGAAGCACAAAAACACTTTTATATTGATTCATCCAAACAAAACTAAATAAAAAAAATAACAAAAAGGAGGACAAAATTTTCTTTGGCCAAAAACACTTGTCTCACTTCAGCAAATGGCATTTATCATGTAGAGAAATTTAATACAAGGCAATTACTAATGTATTGTTATTGTCCATATTGCCTCCTTTGCTGTCTTGATTCATTTTTCAGTCACATTGTACACTGCTCATTTCCATGGTTACGACCACCCTGTAATCCAGCAGCGGTGGTCGTGCTTACACAATATAGGAAAAGGCACTGGCCTATGTGCACTCCTACAGTCCTGGCCACCAGATGGTGAGGTGACAGGTTCTCTTTAAGTTCTGTTGAAATTAAGGGGCACATTTATTAGGACCGGCGTTTTAGACACCGGTCATAATAAAAGCCTGTAGCTAGCGGGGTATCCGCCGAAGTTATGAAGAGGCGCATGCCTCTGCATAACTTCAGCGCATCCACTTTCAACGCCTAAAACAGCAACTAAGCATTGACCCGCCATCTGCGCCTGAAATAAGCCTAATTTAGGAGCATTTCAGTATAGTAAATGAGCCCCTAAATCTGTGCAGCAGCTCTATCCATTCTGACAGCTCCCTGACCGAATGTAGCTGCTTGCAGAATCTTTATATGTAATGTACATTCCAGGGGCATAGCAAGTAACTGTGGGGCTTCATAGCAAAATTGACTTGGGCCCCACTCTATCATGACCACCTTCTGCAGCAATTCCAGTACATGAATTTTATGATTATTATGGTCTCCCTGATGCACAAGGATAATGTAAAAGTTGAAGTGACTTTATTGTACATATTGTAGATAATTTACACAGTTATGTCACAAAATAGCAATAATGCACACAGTGATGTCACTAGTAGGAGAATATACGCAAATAGGTCATTGCATAGGAATGACACACATAGAAAGGTCATCATGTATCCCTTCTCTATGTTGAGAAGGGGCAATACAGGGTGGCCCACGAAAAAGTAGACAGTCTCCAGCAATAGTAGGACAAAATGAAAGAGCAAGTGGATTGTTTTATTAATAACCCACATGCCACACGATGCAGAAAGTGGTCCCCATTCATATCTATGCATTTTTGGACACGTCGGATTATGTCGGCTGATACTACTTGTAATGTTGCGGATAGTGTTTGTGATATTTTCCTTCAGTTCATCCAGGGATGTGGATTGTTAGCGGACATTTTCTGTTTTGAATTTCCCAACAGATAAAAATTGCATGAGGACAAGTCTGAGGAACGTGGTGGCCATAACCCCTTGCTCACAGTTTGCTCCTACATCAACAGTTCATGAATCCGTGCCAGTGAGGTGTGGCATGTTGTCCCATCTTGTTGGAAAGAGCAGGACATTTTTGCTTCTGCAGCATCACTGCTGTAGAGCTGCAAGCAGTATAACATAATCCCATGTGCCCAAAGATGCATAGACCGGAATAGGGACCACTTTCAGTATCTTTTGTGACTTGTGGGTAATTAAAAAAATAACAATGCACTTGCTCATTCATCTTGTCATACTATCACTGGAGGTGGGCTACTTTTTTGTGGGCCACCCTGTATATAAGATAGGGGGTAAACGTGGAGCCCAACAGTCATTATTTGCTGCACCTTATGTCTGAATGAAAATGCATTTCTGGTATTTCACAGTAGAAACCCATACTCTTCAAAAAGTCTCCCAAGGTGTCCAGACCAAATTTATTTATTTATTTTATGCATTTATATAGCGCTGCTATATACCGCAGCTCTTTACAGACATTAGCATCCAACTGTCCTTAATGGGGCTCACAATCTAAGTTCCCTATCAGTATGTCTTTGGAGTGTAGGAGGAAACTGGAGGAAACCCACACAAGCACAGGGAGAACATACAAACTCCATGCAGATGTTGTTATTGGTCAGATTCGAACCTAGGACCCCAGCACTGCAAGGCACCAGTGCCAACCAGTGAGCCACCGTGCTGCCCACTCATAGTGTAGCCTTAATAAAAATAAATGATGCCATCTATCTTTATGAACGTATCTATGTTTCAAGAGGGACAACTGATTAATTCCTTAAGATATGGAAGCTCAAAAACTCTCAGAAGAATCTTGTCACCCACACTTTTAAAAATATGAGGTTCTTAGCACACAATCTGATGACATTGTGTGAGCCCATCTGCCACGTCAAGGCGACCTCATTCAGATAGGTCTCTACACTAAGACTCTTTTTTTTTTTAATAACATGATTTACACTATTAATTTGAAAAGCCAAACTGATAAGCAGTATACTGGTCTTTCTCTATAACAACTGACTACTGTATATAAAATAATGTGAAAGCACACTGCAAGTGATAACACCAGTTACACTCAATATATCCTGTTATATGTATAACGTGTTAGTGTAGGGACCCACCTTAACAAGGAGGGATTAAGCACTGCAAAAGGGCTAACAAAACAGATGTGAATTTAATATATGAAATACAATTCAACCCATGTAATGTTATAAGAATATTGATTGCAACTGGTACACCATGCAATGTTTGTATAGTCAGTCACTGCAGAAGAAAAGCTTTTTTGTTTTTGGTGCATTATGTGGCGGAGGCCAAGCTTTGATTTTTCTAAAATGTAAAATTTAGAACAGAACTTTTCCTCTATTACTGTGTAACATTTTATGTATATCACGCAGGAAATGATATCATACACTATATACACTACACTTAACCTATATACAGACACTATATTAATTACACTGATCCTATATACACACTGCATACATTTACCCTATACATATACTACACTTACCTTTCACATACACTATATACACCACACTTACCCTGTGTATGCACAGTATATATATACTACATTACATTTACCTGATATACATACTATATAGACTACACTTACCGTAAATATACACTAGACTATTATTACAATATATACATTACATAGAGTGCATGTACCCTAAATATACACTATATACAATATACTTGCCTTATTCATACACTATATACTGTACACATACCCTATACATACAATATTGACGACACTCACCCTATACAAGCACTATATACACGATATATACACTATATACTCTACACATACTCAATATACAGACTAAGTATAAAGATTACACCTATATACACACTACAGAGACTACACTATACATATACTATATACACTACATTAATCCTATATGCTGACACTATATAGAATACTTATCCTATATACACACTATATACACTACACTTACCTTTTTTACAGACATTAAATAGATTAGACTACACTTACCTTACACATAAACTGTATACACTACACTTACCCTATACACACACTATATACACTATATATACACTTAATATACTACCCTTACCCTATATACAGGCACTTTATAGATTAATAATCCTATATATACACACACACTATATAAACTACACATGCTGTATGTAACACTATAATGACTACACATGTTAAATACATACACTATATACACTAATTTTACCCCATATACAGAAACTATATAAATTACACTTATCCTATACATACAATACATACATTACACTTACCCCACATAATAAATATATATATATATACACACACTATACCTATATACAGATAATATATAAATTAAACAACACTTACCCTGTGCAAACACTATATACACTATACATTTACTATATACTCTACACATACACTATGTAAATTAATTATCATATATACACATTATATGCACTACACTTACCGTATGCTCACATTATATTAACTACACATATCATATACATACACTATACACACTACACTTACCGCATATACAGACACTATAAAAATTACACTTATCCTATACATACACATACACTATATAGACTACACTTCTCCTGTGTATACACAGTATATATATATATATATATATATATATATATTACATTAAACTTACCTGATATATATACTATATAGATTACACTTACAGTAAATATACACTAGACTATTATTACTCTATACATACATTACATAGAGTACATGTACCCTAAATGTACACTATATACATTATACTTTCCTTATACATACACTATATACTGTACACAAACCCCATACACACAATATTGACAGCACTTACCTTATACAAGCACTACATACACTATATATACACACTATATACTCTACACATACTCAATATACAGACTAACTATAAAGATTACACTTGTATACACACTACAAAGACTACACTATACATATGCTATATACAGTACATAAATCCTATACGCTGACACTATATAGATTGCTTATCCTATATACACGCTATATACACTACACTTACCTTTTTTACAGACATTAAATAGATTAGACTACACTTACCTTACACATAAACTGTATACACTACACTTACCCTATACACACACTATATACACTATATATACACTTAATATACTACACTTACCCTATATACAGGCACTTTATAGATTAATTATCCTATATATACACACACACTATATAAACTACATATACTGTATGTAACACTATAATGACTACACATGTTAAATACATACACTATATACACTAATTTTACCCCATATACAGAAACTATATAAATTACACTTATCCTATACATACAATATATACATTACACTTACCCCACATAATAAATATATATATATATATATATATATATACACACACACACTACACATACCTTATATACAGATAATATATAAATTAAACAACACTTATCCTGTGCAAACCCTATATACACTATACATTTACTATATACTCTACACATACACTATGTAGATTAATTATCATATATACACATTATATGCACTACACTTACCGTATGCTCACATTATATTAACTACACATTTCATATACATACACTATACACACTACACTTACCGCATATACAGACACTATAAAAATTACACTTATCCTATACATACACATACACTATATAGACTACACTTATCCTGTGTATGCACAGTGTATATATATATATATATATATATATATATATATAGGTATATTACGTTACACTTACCTGATATATATACTATATAGATTACACTTACCGTAAATATACAATAGACTATTATAACTCTATACATACATTACATAGAGTACATGTACCCTAAATGTACACTATATACATTATACTTTACTTATACATACACTATATACTGTACACAAACCCTATACACACAATATTGACAGCACTTACCTTATACAAGCACTACATACACTATATATACACTATATACTCTACACATACTCAATATACAGACTAACTATAAAGATTACACTTGTATACACACTAGAAAGACTACACTATACATATGCTATATACAGCACATGAATCCTATATGCTGACACTATATAGATTGCTTATCCTATATACACGATATATACACTACACTTACCTTTTTTATAGACATTGGATGAAGTAAAATGAGTCACGGCCACGCAGTCTCCCAACAGGGAAATACCCAATAAAGGGAGACTGTATGGCCGGGAGTCACAACCAAACCCAAAGTGGAGAAAAAGAGGGGAAGAGTTATTAATGTACTGAATAAGTGCATTGTGCAAGGTACAAAATATTATAGGTGATGGAAGAAAAGAGTAATCAATAGGTGAAAATGGTACACATGTGTGACACCTGTTTAAGAGGGACTACTCCAGTGGGAAGACTGTACCCTTAGAGGAAGGTTTCAAATCGAAACGCGCGTCGGGGTGTGCAGTCTTCTTGTGGACTTACCATCACTTTACATACGGTATGTGACCTCATTCCTGTTCATCTACTTACCTGTTAAACTTCTGCGGTTGTCTTGTGTTTTTCTGACCAAACACTCACCAAGTGTTTTTTCCTATAAATTGTTATGTGATTTGCACATGCACTTTATTTACCCGCTCAGACTACTTGAATAGGTATATGCATATATATGTGTTCAGGGACCCACATTGAAGGGTTATTTCTCGTCTCCTTTGCTTAGATATAGGCTTGCACTTGCACTTTATATTTGACGAGATTATATATACTCCCATCAATAGTGGGTATCCCTTCAACATATATTTTATATGGTAACCTTGCCTTATTTAGATACATCCCTACCCGGGTCACTTCTGTCTTTTTACTATTTTTTGTACTCTACCAGCTCTCCCAGGATTGTGCTGCACTTTCGTGCATTTGTCTGTTATCTCCATGTATGCTTTTAATTATGTACCCAATAAAATAATATTTTTATAGTTCATCAGCTTTCAGTGCCCTTTTGTAGGTTTTCTATCAGTTTCTGCGTTAAGCTCTTTTTGAGGGGCCTTTACTGCGGCTTCACGCAATTCTCTTTGTGTAATCTATTTCTGTACTAATTTATTGTATTTTTTGTAGCTTACTAAAAACACACCAGTTTTATACAGAGATATCCCGCACCTGAATATAACAGTTAGATATATCTCAGTATCGTACCCCAGAAATCCCACCGTGAGCAGTGGGCGTAAAAGCAGCTCCTCCGGGTGTCTCCGAAATTCATCACTAACCATAAAATCAGTTTCATCTCCCAAGGAGCCAACTGATGATTTTTAGATTCAAGCCGACCAACAGCTGTTTACTGCAGTTGCCATGGTGATGTCAACATCAGAGTTAAAGGGGACATTACCTTCCTGATCACTTTTTCTTTTCAAATACTAATCTTGATGAATTCCTGCACTTATGTCAAGTGTGAATGAAATCCAATAATCCTGATTTTTTTTTAAGTAGTGGCAATCTCCAACGGGATCTTAGTGCTGGAGTGCCTGTTAGGCCAGGTTCACATCACCGTTTAGCTTTCCGTTCTTCTGTATTTTAAGCATCTGTTATGCTCAGTTATGCACGTGTTGCATCCTTTTTAGCCATTTCCGTCTGGGATCCGTTATTTTAGAGGGAAAAAATTCCTACATTTTTTTTAAGTCTAAAATAACGGAAATAGCTAAAACGAAGGCAATATGTGCATAACAGATGCTTAAAATACATGTAAACTCAGCCTTAGGCCTCATGCACACTGCCGTTGTGCGGTCGTTCCGTGCATTGGGGACTGCAATTTGCGGTCCCTAGTGCACGGGCAATGTCCGTGCGGTGGCCATGACGAATCGAGACCTATTCAACTTCAATTCCTTTGCTGTCTGGATTCATTTTTCCATCACATTATACACTGCTTTTTCCCATGGTTACGACCACCCTGTAAACCATCAGTGGTGGCCCTGCTTGCACACTATAGGAGAAAGCACCAGCCTATGTGAGTTTCCACAGTCCTGGTCACCAGAGAGGATTACAGGGTGGTCATAACCATGGTAATGAGCAGTGTATATGTAACGCCCCAGAGTGGCATTACCACTTCTTCACGCCGCTACTATCTCTAATGTGCTAATATCATGTCATCTTGTGTATTTATTTCAGGTCGACTACACTGTGCATTTCTAATATTTGCAACTGTTGTGTTTAAATGCAATTTGCCTGGTTTACCAGCAGGTGGCAGCAAATACGGCAGAGCTATAGTTAGGTAGAATAGAGCTTTCCATTCCATTCTATCCCCCCTCGGTGGAGGAGTGGGCCAGTCCCACTTCCTGCAGGAAGGGTGGGGATTAGTGAGAGTCAGTTCCAGCTTACCCCCTGCCAAGGGAGGGTGTGCTGGGCACGTCTCTCCTGAACATGCCCAAGCCAAGCCATCCAGAGCACCCTTAGCTCTGCTGGACATGGAGGCCAAAGCTTGAAGCCTCATGAGTCAGGAGGAGTATTTCCTTGCCAAACATAGAGTCAGACTACTAAGTGTTGTGCAGCATAAAGAAGAAGCAAAGTTATACAGCCAGCCTGATAGTACAGCAGAGCCAGAGAGCAACAAATGTAGTAGTGATGAGTTTGCCTGCCAGAGTCTTAATGCTAAAGCCTGCTGGGACCAAGGCAAAGTTGGAACTGCATCTCAAGATCTGGACTCAAGTTATTCTTTTATCCCTCAACTATTCCCCCTATTTGTTTGCTTCGTAGCCAACGCCTTTGGTCCAGCCGTATCCAGGTAGGAGCACCGTGACACTCACACCTCACATAAAGGGACATTTTAGGAAACCCTATACCACTCGGCCGTTCCTACACCTGGGACGCGACATAGAGGGCCCTGTGGCGCGGCCGCCCATTGCATATTTTGTGATACTCACCTCATCCACTTGCACACAAAGAGACAGTAACTCCTCTTTTGATTAAAGAGGTTCTGTCGCGCTGGGAGCGTGCGATGACGTCATCACGCTGAGCGCCGGTCCTTCGGCAGGTCCTTTTCATTCAATAGAGGAGCAAGAGGATGAGGTGAGTATGTATATTTTTTCTTCTTTTTTTTGCTGAAATGAAACATTCCAGCAGGGAGCCACTATGGGGCATTATTACTGCAGGGGTCATTATGGCAAACATTATGGGCCACCATGGGGAACATTAGTACTGCTAATGGCCACTATGGGAGACATTATTTCTGCCGGGGGGCACTATGGGGGATATTATTACTGCTGGGGGCCACTATGGGGGACATTATTACTGCTGGGGGGTATTATGTACACTGAGGGCACTGCAGGGGTTGGGATCTTTGTTTAAAAGAAAAAAGCCATTTTTAACAGCCGTGAATAACAGATGCAAAACGGGCATTAAAAACGGACAGACAGACAAAAAATGGATGAACAAATGGTTGGAAAATGGCCACGAAAAATTGACAGTGTGCCTTAAGCCTCATTTACACATCCGTGCTTAAATCTGTGAAAAGGAGGTCAGTGATGACTCCATGAAGATATCTGTGAAGGATCCATGTGTGGTCCGTGTGTGCATATTTTGCTGTCCGTGTGTCATCCGTGTTTCACTGACACTGCACAGCTGAAAAATAATTTTCAAAGCATCTCTTCCTAATGATCCCTGAAGCCCTGTTGGATCCGTGTCGCATTCGTGGTTTTCACAGATACATAGACTATAATCGGCATGATGGATCCGTGAACACGGACAAAGTAGAGCATTTATCCGTGCTGAAAACACAGACCCACGGACCGTGCTAAAACTCTGATTTGTGAATACACACATTAAAATGAATGAGGACGTGAGCTGTCCGTGGAGAACATGTACAGCGCACATACGTGGAACACTGAGGTGTGAATGAGGTTTTATAGAGCTCAGAGCGTTTAGGATTGTACGGTAACAGAATTCAGACATGTCGGTTCAGCATGTTAGGGATCAGCTCCCTGAAAAGATTGCACTGAAAGGCTCAATGGCCTTGTGTAATTTCCACTAATTAGTAGCTACAGTAGATGCATTTCTCCAGTGTGGAAATGGGGCAGTTTTTTCCTTTGTAACTAAAATGTATTTCACACCTCCACTAGGTGGCAGCAATGTACTGGTTACCTTTTCATATGACAGAAAACACAACAAAGGTGTGAATACAGCCTTAGGCCTAGTTCACACGAACGTATGGCTTTCAAAGTTTTTTGCGGTCCGTTTTTCACGGATCCGTTGTTCCGTTTTTGAGTTCCGTTGTGTTTACGTTTCCTTTCCGTTTTTACGTTCCGTTTTTCCGTATGCCATGTACAGTATACAGTAATTACATAGAAAAAATTGGGCTGGGCATAACATTTTCAATAGATGGTTCAGCAAAAACGGAACGGATACGGAAGGCATACGGATGTATTTCCGTATGTGTTCCGTTTTTTTTGCGGACCCATTGACTTGAATGGAGCCACGGAACGTGTTTTGTGGCCAGATATAGGACATGTTCTATCTTTGAAAGGAACGGAAATACGGAAACGGAATGCTTACGGAACACCATTGAAATGAATGGTTCCGTATACGGACCGTATACGGAACACAAAAAAACGGCCCGTACACTCGCAAAAAAAACGTTCGTGTGAACTAGACCTTACCATAACTTGTTAACCCCTTCTCACCCTGTGACATTTTAATACATCATGGGAACTATGTAGTTCCAGCCAATTGACATAATAGCAGAAGTTGTTCCTGTGTGGTCGCTGTGGGAGGCCAGTTTTGACTGAAAACCAGGCTCCAGGCCTGGCTGTTTAATGCCTTGGATGCTGCAAACAATAGCAACCGTAGCATCTAAGGAGTTTAAAAGACGAAAGGGGCTTCCTATGTCAGCACGTTGCAACAAAATTGTGTAGTGCCATTAACAAAGGCCTCCAGGTCAGACATGTGCAGAAGTGTAATAGCACCTATGGCAGAGTCTAATAGTATACTTTTTTCTTTGTATTTCCCGGCCTGACCACAGTCATCTTAAAGGGGTTGTCTCACTTCAGCAAATAGCATTTATTATGTAGAGGACGTTAGCACAAACCACTTACTAATTTATTGTCATTATCCATATTGCTTCGTTTGGCTGGACTCATTTTTCCACATTTCACATTATACACTGCTCTTTTCCATGGTTATGACCACCCTGAAATCCATCAGTGGTGGCCGTGCTTGCACACTATAGGAAAAAGTGCTGACCTACATATTTGGTGGTTGGTACCGTAAGACCTAACATAGGCTAGTGCTTTTTCCTATAGTGTGCGAGCACGACCACCACCACTGATGGATTGTAGGGTGGTCGTAACCATGGAAACTAGCAGTGTATAATGTAATGGAAAAATGAATCTAGCCAGCAAAGGAGGTAATATGGTGAATCACACTACATTAGTAAGTGCCTTGTATTTACTTTCTCTACATAAGAAATGCCACTTGCTGAAGTGAGACAACCCCTTTAAGCCTAATTCACATGTCAGCATACCTCTCAACTTTTTGGACTTGATCTGGCTGGTTAGGCGGGCGTCCCCTTCCTCCCTCTACAGATGGTGAAGCTCCAGGTCTCCAGACACATCAAGCATTGCTCTGCAAATGGCCGTTTGTCCTCCTGTTATGGGACCTTCATCTGTGGGTTCTTTATGTCATAGACCTGTGCATCTATGACATCAGCAGCACGGTTGCCATAGTTACTACAGGGGCTTATTATTGATACCTACCTCATGCACTTTAACTGTGAATACAGCCACAGTGGTCCCAAGTATTAACCTTTTCTTGACTGACTGGAGACTCTACAATATACTTGTCACTAGAAAGGCCCCTAATCACTATGGCATTTAAAAGCTGCCCTAACAATAGTAAGTTAGGGAGTGTAATGACAGATTTGAGGTGTAATATGCACACCCATGCCCTCAAGTCCATTTGCTACATCTGAATTTGCACAGATTCCAGTGGACTTTTCTTTTGGTGCCAATAAGTAGCGATCGACCAAACTATCACATTAACAAGATCTTAGTATAACCAGTTTCTTATACATTGTCTTTGAAATGACCAATACCTCATCTAAAAAAAATCAGCATGGAAGCTTCCACAAAGAGTACACATTCAAAACGAATAGGAATCAGGATTGGTACAGAGAAGAATTAAGGGGGTCATTTATCAAACTGGTGTAAAGTAGAACTGGCTTAGTTGCCCATAGCAACCAATCAGATTCCTCATTTCATTTTCCAAAGGGGCTGTCCAAAATAAAAGATAGAATCTGATTGGTTCAATTTATGCTACAGATTTCCACTGTATATTTCACAGTTTGCAATGCGTAGGGTTAGATCTTTGGTAAATCCGCACCGAAATCCACTGTGGAATGTCAGCAAAATCTGCAGTAAAATGTCCAAAATTTCCAAGAAAGGGACCCTGTCACACACAGCCAGGAAAGGGGGAAGTGGTCGACGTTGGGCTGCTCTCTCCTTTCACTTTAGTAGGCGAGCTCCGCTCTTTTCGGATGTGACATTTTTGATATGGATATGCCGTTAATGGGCAGATATTTTACCCCGTAGGTTTTGTCTATCAATCTGAAACAGTTGGTTTCCAACCACATATTTACTATGCTTTTCTGTGCTTCTATAGGAACTCGACTTTATGGATTAAACACACAGCAGCCATAGCATCACCAAAATTTATGATGCAGCGACCAAGCAGGTTCAATCACCAACCACACAGAGAAGGTTACAACAGTCTTCCTATCTGCCTGGCATGCCGGTGGACGCCAGGCTGATAGTTAAGGCAAGAAGCTTTCAGGATACAAGCCCCAGACCAGCGTCCCAGATGGAGAAACCAAGAGTCAACACAATCAGCTGAATCTGGGAGGTTGTGTGGTGATAGGAACATCTATTTTTTGATCCAATTCAATTATGCTAATACCAGATGTTGGGTCAACTGGGCCATTGTGGTATTGTTTAATAAGATAAGCACCAATCTTCACACAAGCAAATCATTTAATCCCATAGAAATGTATGGAGGTCTAGAGATAAAGGGACAGAATTATCATTAGCTCAAGTCAGAATAATGGAGTGAAAAAGTTGCAAATTTTTGCGCAATCGCTTAAACTGCGCAAAAACTTACGACTTTTATTGGCTCTTCGTTCATCACTACACCCGGGACCCCCGCCGATCATCTGTTTGAGAAGGCAGTAGCGCCACAGCTTTCTCTCAGCTTTCCCTAGGCCATGTGACATCACATTCATTGGTCACATGGCCTAGGCGCAGCTCTATACAGTGCTCTGATTGGTAAACTGTGAGAAGGTCTGTTGCATTCTCAAACAGCTGATCAGCGAGGGTCCCGGATGTCAGACCACCACTGATCAGATATTGATGACCTATCCAGAGGATAGGACATCAGTATAAAACTCCCAGAAAACCACTTTACCACCTCAGCACCCAGTGCTTAAACACCCTGAAAGACCAGGCCACTTTTTACACTTCTGACCTACACATTTGGGTGATCGGTCATGCAACTTACCACCCAAATGAATTTTACCTCCTTTTCTTCTCACTAATAGAGCTTTCATTTGGTGGTATTTCATTGCTGCTGACATTTTTACTTTTTTTGTTATTACTCGAAATTTAACGATTTTTTTGCAAAAAAATGACATTTTTCACTTTCAGTTGTAAAATTTTGCAAAAAAAACGAGATCCATATATAAATTTTGCTCTAAATTTATTGTTCTACATGTCTTTGATAAAAAAAAAATGTTTGGGTAAAAAAAAAATGGTTTGGGTAAAAGTTATAGCGTTTACAAACTATGGTACAAAAATGTGAATTTCCGCTTTTTGAAGCAGCTCTGACTTTCTGAGCACCTGTCATGTTTCCTGAGGTTCTACAATGCCCAGACAGTACAAACACCCCACAAATGACCCCATTTCGGAAAGTACACACCCTAAGGTATTCGCTGATGGGCATAGTGAGTTCATAGAACTTTTTATTTTTTGTCACAAGTTAGCGGAAAATGATGATTTTTTTTTATTTATTTTTTTCTTACAAAGTCTCATATTCCACTAACTTGTGACAAAAAATAAAAAGTTCTATGAACTCACTATGCCCATCACGAAATACCTTGGGGTCTCTTCTTTCCAAAATGGGGTCACTTGTGGGGTAGTTATACTGCCCTGGCATTCTAGGGGCCCAAATGTGTGGTAAGGAGTTTGAAATCAAATTCTGTAAAAAATGACCAGTGAAATCCGAAAGGTGCTCTTTGGAATAAGGGCCCCTTTGCCCACCTAGGCTGCAAAAAAGTGTCACACATCTGGTATCTCTGTATTCAGGAGAAGTTGAGGAATGTGTTTTGGGGTGTCTTTTTACATATACCCATGCTGGGTGAGAGAAATATCTTGGCAAAAGACAACTTTTCCCATTTTTTTTTACAAAGTTGGCATTTGACCAAGAACACCTTTCGGATTTCACTGGTCATTTTTTACAGAATTTGATTTCAAACTCCTTACCACACATTTGGGCCCCTAGAATGCCAGGGCAGTATAACTACCCCACAAGTGACCCCATTTTGGAAAGAAGACACCCCAAGGTATTCGCTGATGGGCATAGTGAGTTCATGGAAGTTTTTATTTTTTGTCACAAGTTAGTGGAATATGAGATTTTGTAAGAAAAAAATAAATAAAAAAAAAATCATCATTTTCCACTAAATTGTGACAAAAAATAAAAAATTTGAGGAACTCTCCATGCCCCTCACGGAATACCTTGGGGTGTCTTCTTTCCAAAATGGGGTCACTTGTGGGGTAGTTATACTGCCCTGGCATTTTCCAGGGGCCCTAATGTGTGGTAAGTAGGTAAATGACCTGTGAAATCCGTAAGGTGCTCTTTGGAATGTGGGCCCCTTTGCCCACCTAGGCTGCAAAATAAAAGGGCCACACATGTGGTATGTCCGTACTCGGGAGTAGTTGGGGAATGTGTTTTGGGGTGTCTTTTTACATATACCCATGCTGGGTGAGATAAATATCTTGTTCAAATGCCAACTTTGTATAAAAAAATGGGAAAAGTTGTCTTTTGCCAAGATATTTCTCTCACCCAGCATGGGTATATGTAAAATGACACCCCAAAACACATTCCCCAACTTCTCCTGAGTACGGCGATACCAGATGTGTGACACTTTTTTGCAGCCTAAATGCGCAAAGGGGCCCACATTCCTTTTATGAGGGCATTTTTAGACATTTGGATCCCAGACTTCTTCTCACGCTTTAGGGCCCCTAGAATGCCAGGGCAGTATAAATACCCCACATGTGACCCCATTTTGGAAAGAAGACACCCCAAGGTATTCAATAAGGGGCATGGCGAGTTCATAGAAATTTTTTTTTTTTTGGCACAAGTTAGCGGAAATTGATTTTATTTATTTTTTTCTCACAAAGTCTCCCTTTCCGCTAACTTGGGACAAAAATTTCAATCTTTCATGGACTCAATATGCCCCTCACGGAATACCTGGGGGTGTCTTCTTTCCGAAATGGGGTCACATGTGGGGTATTTATACTGCCCTGGCATTCTAGGGGCCCTAAAGCGTGAGAAGAAGTCTGGAATATAAATGTCTAAAAATTTTTACGCATTTGGATTCCGTGAGGGGTATGGTGAGTTCATGTGAGATTTAATTTTTTGATACAAGTTAGTGGAATATGAGACTTTGTAAGAAAAAAAATAAATTTCCTCTAACTTGGGCCAAAAAAATGTCTGAATGGAGCCTTACAGAGGGGTGATCAATGACAGGGGGGGGTGATCAATGACAGGGGGGTGATCAATGACAGGGGGGTGATCAGGGAGTCTATATGGGGTGATCACCACAGTCATTGATCACGCCCCTGTAAGGCTCCATTCAGACGTCCGTGTGCGTTTTGCGGATCCGATCCATCTATCAGTGGATCCGTAAAAATCATGCGGACGTCTGAATGGAGCTTTACAGGGGTGTGATCAATGACAGGGGGGTAATCAATGACAGGGGGGTGATCAGGGAGTCTATATGGGGTGATCACCACAGTCATTGATCATGCCCCTGTAAGGCTCCATTCAGACGTCCGTGTGCGTTTTGCGGATCCGATCCATCTATCAGTGGATCCGTAAAAATCATTCGGACGTCTGAATGGAGCTTTACAGGGGGTTGATCAATGACAGGGGGGTAATCAATGACAGGGGGGTGATCAGGGAGTCTATATGGGGTGATCACCACAGTCATTGATCATGCCCCTGTAAGGTTCCATTCAGACGTCCGTGTGCGTTTTGCGGATCCTATCCATCTATCAGTGGATCCGTAAAAATTATGCGGACGTCTGAACGGAGCTTTACAGGGGTGTGATCAATGACAGGGGGGTAATCAATGACAGGGGGGTTATCAGGGAGTCTATATGGGGTGATCACCACAGTCATTGATCATGCCCCTGTAAGGCTCCATTCAGACGTCCGTGTGCGTTTTGCGGATCCGATCCATCTATCAGTGGATCCGTAAAAATCATGCGGACGTCTGAATGGAGCTTTACAGGGGGGTGATCAATGACAGGGGGGTAATCAATGACAGGGGGGTGATCAGGGAGTCTATATGGGGTGATCACCACAGTCATTGATCATGCCCCTGTAAGGCTCCATTCAGACGTCCGTGTGCGTTTTGCGGATCCGATCCATCTATCAGTGGATCCGTAAAAATCATGCGGACGTCTGAATGGAGCTTTACAGGGGTGTGATCAATGACAGGGGGGTAATCAATGACAGGGGGGTGATCAGGGAGTCTATATGGGGTGATCAGGGGTAATTAAGGGGTTAATAAGTGACGGGGGGTGTAATGTAGTGTGGTGCTTGGTGCAACATATTACTGAGCTACCTGTGTCCTCTGGTGGTCGATCCAAACAAAGGGGATCACCAGAGGACCAGGTAGCAGGTATATTAGACGCTGTTATCAAAACAGCGTCTAATATACCTGTTAGGGGTTAAAAAAATCACATCTCCAGCCTGCCAGCGAACGATCGCCGCTGGCAGGCTGGAGATCCACTTTCTTACCTTCCATTCCTGTGAGCGTGCGCGCCTGTGTGCGCGCGTTCACAGGAAATCTCAGCCATCGCGAGAGGACGCGCCGGCGCGTCCACTCGGAATCAATCAACCACCTCCAGGACACGTCTGTGCGTACAGCGGTCCGGAGGTGGTTAATGTGTAGAGGCTGACTCAAGGAGGAAGATGTTGAGCCAGACTGGAATTATCAGATATACAACTACATTAGGCATATTAATCCTAACATCTCCTTTTAGAGATGGATTGCACAAGGTATTAAATCATTAGTTGATATACAGTATGTACTAATTTAGTTATATACCTTTAACCACCTCAGCCCCTATAGCTTAAACACCCTTAAAGACCAGGCCACTTTTTACACTTCTGACCTACACTACTTTAACCGTTTATTGCTCGGTCATGCAACTTACCACCCAAATGAATTTTACCTCCTTTTCTTCTCACTAATAGAGCTTTCATTTGGTGGTATTTCATTGCTGCTGACATTTTTACTTTTTTTGTTATTAATCGAAATTTAACGATTTTTTTGTAAAATTTTGCAAAAAAAACGACATCCATATATAAATTTTGCTCTAAATTTATTGTTATACATGTCTTTGATAAAAAAAAAATTTTGGGTAAAAAAAAAAAATGGTTTGGGTAAAAGTTATAGCGTTTACAAACCTATGGTACAAAAATGTGAATTTCCGCTTTTTGAAGCAGTTCTGACTTTCTGAGCACCTGTCATGTTTCCTGAGGTTCTACAATGGCCAGACAGTACAAACACCCCACAAATGACCCCATTTCGGAAAGTAGACACCCTAAGGTATTCGCTGATGGGCATAGTGAGTTCATAGAACTTTTTATTTTTTGTCACAAGTTAGCGGAAAATTATGATTTTTTTTTTTTCTTACAAAGTCTCATATTCCACTAACTTGTGACAAAAAATAAAAAGTTCTATGAACTCACTATGCCCATCGGCGAATACCTTTGGGTGTCTTCTTTCCAAAATGGGGTCACTTGTGGGGTAGTTATACTGCCCTGGCATTCTAGGGGCCCAAATGTGTGGTAAGGAGTTTGAAATCAAATTCTGTAAAAAATGACCGGTGAAATCCGAAAGGTGCTCATGTGGTATCTCCGTATTCAGGAGAAGTTGGGGAATGTGTTTTGGGGTGTCATTTTACATATACCCATGCTGGGTGAGATAAATATCTTGGTCAAATGCCAACTTTGTATAAAAAAAAATGGGAAAAGTTGTCTTTTGCCAAGATATTTCTCTCACCCAGCATGGGTATATGTAAAATGACACCCCAAAACACATTCCCCAACTTCTCCTGAATACGGAGATACCACATGTGTGACACTTTTTTGCAGCCTAGGTGGGCAAAGGGGCCCACATTCCAAAGAGCACCTTTCGGATTTCATCGGTCATTTTTTACAGAATTTGATTTCAAACTCCTTACCACACATTTGGGCCCCTAGAATGCCAGGGCAGTATAACTACCCCACAAGTGACCCCATTTTGGAAAGAAGACACCCCAAGGTATTCGCTGATGGGCATAGTGAGTTCATGGAAGTTTTTATTTTTTGTCACAAGTTAGTGGAATATGAGACTTTGTAAGGAAAAAAAAAATCATCATTTTTCACTAACTTGTGACAAAAAATAAAAAATTCTAGGAACTCGCCATGCCCCTCACGGAATACCTTGGGGTGTCTTCTTTCCAAAATGGGGTCACTTGTGGGGTAGTTATACTGCCCTGGCATTCTAGGGGCCCAAATGTGTGGTAAGGAGTTTGAAATCAAATTCTGTAAAAAATGGCCAGTGAAATCCGAAAGGTGCTCTTTGGAATGTGGGCCCCTTTGCCCACCTAGGCTGCAAAAAAGTGTCACACATGTGGTATCTCCGTATTCAGGAGAAGTTGGGGAATGTGTTTTGGGGTGTCATTTTACATATACCCATGCTGGGTGAGAGAAACATCTTGGTCAAATGCCAACTTTGTATAAAAAAAATCGGAAAAGTTGTCTTTTGCCAAGATATTTCTCCCACCCAGCATGGGTATATGTAAAATGACACCCCAAAACACATTCCCCAACTTCTCCTAAATACGGGCATACCACATGTGTGACACTTTTTTGCAGCCTAGGTGGGCAAAGGGGCCCACATTCCAAAGACCACCTTTTGGATTTCACCGGCCATTTTTTACAGAATTTGATTTCAAACTCCTTACCACACATTTGGGCCCCTAGAATGCCAGGGCAGTATAACAACCCCACAAGTGACCCCATTTTGGAAAGAAGACACCCCAAGGTATTCGCTGATGGGCATAGTGAGTTCATGGAAGTTTTTATTTTTTGTCACAAGTTAGTGGAATATGAGACTTTGTGAGGAAAAAAATAAATAAATAATAAATCATCATTTTCCGCTAACTTGTGACAAAAAATATAAAATTCTAGGAACTCGCCATGCCCCTCACGGAATACCTTGGGGTGTCTTCTTTCCAAAATGGGGTCACTTGTGGGGTAGTTATACTGCCCTGGCATTTTCCAGGGGCCCTAATGTGTGGTAAGTAGGTAAATGACCTGTGAAATCCTAAAGGTGCTCTTTGGAATGTGGGCCCCTTTGCCCACCTAGGCTGCAAAAAAGTGTCACACATGTGGTATCGCCGTATTCAGGAGAAGTTGGGCAATGTGTTTTGGGGTGTCTTTTTACATATACTCATGCTGGGTGAGAGAAATATCTCGGCAAAAGACAACTTTTCCCATTTTTTTATACAAAGTTGGCATTTGACCAAGATATTTCTCTCACCCAGCATGGGTATATGTAAAATTACACCCCAAAACACATTGCCCAACTTCTCCTGAGTACGGCGATATCAGATGTGTGACACTTTTTTGCAGCCTAGATGCGTAAAGGGGCCCACATTCCTTTTATGAGGGCATTTTTAGACATTTGGATCCCAGACTTCTTCTCACGCTTTAGGGCCCCTAAAATTCCAGGGCAGTATAAATACCCCACATGTGACACCATTTTGGAAAGAAGACACCCCAAGGTATTCAATGAGGGGCATGGCGAGTTCATAGAAATTTTTTTTTTTTGGCACAAGTTAGCGGAAATTGATTTTTTATTTTTTTTCTCACAAAGTCTCCCTTTCCGCTAACTTGGGACAAAAATTTCAATCTTTCATGGACTCAATATGCCCCTCACGGAATACCTGGGGGTGTCTTCTTTCCGAAATGGGGTCACTTGTGGGGTATTTATATTGCCCTGGCATTCTAGGGGCCCTAAAGCGTGAGAAGAAGTCTGGAATATAAATGTCTAAAAATTTTTACGCATTTGGAATCCGTGAGGGGTATGGTGAGTTCATGTGAGATTTTATTTTTCGACACAAGTTAGTGGAATATGAGACTTTGTAAGAAAAAAAATAATAATTTCCGCTAACTTGGGCCAAAAAAATGTCTGAATGGAGCCTTACAGAGGAGTGATCAATGACAGGGGGGTGATCAATGACAGGGGGGTGATCAATGACAGGGGGGTGATCACGGAGTATATATGGGGTGATCACCCCCCTGTCATTGATCACCCCCCCTGTAAGGCTCCATTCAGACGTCCGTATGTGTTTTGCGGATCCGATCCATGTATCCGTGGATCCGTAAAAATCATACGGACATCTGAATGCAGCCTGACAGGGGGGGGGGGGGGTGATCAATGACAGGGGGGTAATCAATGACAGGGGGGTGATCAGGGAGTCTATATGGGGGGATCACCACAGTCATTGATCACGCCCCTGTAAGGCTCCATTCAGACGTCCGTATGCGTTTTGCGGATCCGATCCATCTATCAGTGGATCCGTAAAAATCATGCGGACATCTGAATGGAGCTTTACAGGGAGGTGATCAATGACATTGGGGTAATCAATGACAGGGGGGTGATCAGGGAGTCTATATGGGGTGATCACCACAGTCATTGATCACTCCCCTGTAAGGCTCCATTCAGACGTCCGTATGCGTTTTGCGGATCCGATCCATCTATCAGTGGATCCGTAAAAATCATGCGGACATCTGAATGGAGCTTTACAGGGGGGTAATCAATGACAGGGGGGTGATCAGGGAGTCTATATGGGGTGATCACCACAGTCATTGATCACGCCCCTGTAAGGCTCCATTCAGACGTCCGTATGTGTTTTGCGGATCCGATCCATCTATCAGTGGATCCGTAAAAATCATGCGGACATCTGAATGGAGCTTTACAGGGGGGTGATCAATGACAGGGGCGTAATCAATGACAGGGGGGTGATCAGGGAGTCTATATGGGGTGATCAGTGGTTGATAAGGGGTTAATAAGTGACAGGGGGCGTGTAGTGTAGTGTAGTGGTGTTTGGTGCTACTTTACTGAGCTACCTGTGTCCTCTGGTGGTCGATCCAAACAAAGGGGACCACCAGAGGACCAGGTAGCAGGTATATTAGACGATGTTATCAAAACAGCGTCTAATATACCTGTTAGGGGTTAAAAATATCACATCTCCAGCCTGCCAGCGAACGATCGCCGCTGGCAGGCTGGAGATCCACTGTCTTACCTTCCGATCCTGTGAACGCGCGCGCCTGTGTGCGCGCGTTCACAGGAAATCTCGCGTCTCGCGAGAGGACGCGCCGGCGCGTCCACCCAGAAGAGCAGGGCCGCCGCAAAGACGCAATCCTGCGTACGGCGGTCCTGAGGAGGTTAAAAGGGTATTGCGGTAGGAAAAAGTTATCAGATCAGGTTGGTGGGGGTACTACCAGTGGGACCCCCACCAATCACAAGAACAGGGCCCTGTACCCCCGTCAAGCCCCCTGCTGCTCCCCTGAAATGACCTGCGCGGCCGGTCGCACAAGCGCACGGACGCTCCATTCATTTCTGTGGGTGTTCCGGAGATAGCAAAGCACTGTACTCGCCTATCTCCGGAACTTCCATAGAAATGGATAGAGCAGGATAACTTTCACCTACCGGAATACCCCTTTGAGAAGTTTTAGCCAAAGGCCTCTGATTTGTTAGCCTATCTTCAGATAAAGGGCTTGTTCACACAAACGTGCCGTGTTTTGCGGTCCTCAAATTGCGGATCCGCAAAACACGGTTGGTCCTTTATAGAAATGCCTATTCTTGTCAGCAAAACGGACAAGAATAGGACATGATATATCATTTTTGCAGGTCTACGGAACGGAGCAACGGATGCGGACAGCACACGGAGTGTCTTGGCACTAACATCGACCTGTAAGGCTGAGTTCATACTTGAGTTATTTGGTCAGTTTTGGCCTCGTAACTGCCCAAATAAGCGAAGTTTGCAGTGATTCTAAGAGTGACGCTTGTCATCTGCATGTCATACGAACTCACAGTATTATTTCACTACCAAAGCAGACTCCATATGTGTGTAACTGCAAGGCACAGTGTTCTACAACACTATAAAGGCTCTCTGCAGCCAGGAAATAGCAGTTTTTTTTTACCTAATTCGCAAATTTTTTTAAACAAATTTTGCGAAACGGTAAATCAAATTTTTGAAAAATTCACTCATCTCTAGTTGCCAGGGGAGAAAGGTCAGCCTTTCAAATGGGAGACTATTTTGTTGCTTTCCAGTCTTCTGGACTCACAAAGGAGTGTCTTCGACTCCTATACACTGGGCATTCCATGGCTGGTTTCATGATCCTCCCATCAATTGGTCCAGAAATTTCATTAATTCCTCTTATTAAAAATGTGATATAGCAATATATATGTTAAATTAAAAATATCAATGTTTAATACCCTGAAGCACAAAAACACTTTGATATTGATTCATCCAAACAAAACTAAATAAAAAAAATAACAAAAAGGAGGACAAAATTTTCTTTGGGCAAAAACACTTGTCTCACTTCAGCAAATGGCATTTATCATGTAGATAAATTTAATACAAGGCAATTACTAATGTATTGTTATTGTCCATATTGCCTCCTTTGCTGTCTTGATTCATTTTTCAGTCACATTGTACACTGCTCATTTCCATGGTTACGACCACCCTGTAATCCAGCAGCGGTGGTCGTGCTTACACATTATAGGAAAAGGCACTGGCCTATGTGCACTCCCACAGTCCTGGCCACCAGGTGGTGAGGTGACAGGTTCTCTTTAAGTTCTGTTGAAATTAAGGGGCACATTTATTAGGACCGGCGTTTTAGACACCGGTCATAATAAAAGCCTGTAGCTAGTGGGGTATCCGCCGAAGTTATGAAGAGGCGCATGCCTCTGCATAACTTCAGCGCATCCACTTTCTACGCCTAAAACAGCAACTAAGCATTGACCCGCCATCTGCGCCTGAAATAAGCCTAATTTAGGAGTATTTCAGTATAGTAAATGAGCCCCTAAATCTGTGCAGCAGCTCTAGCCATTCTGACAGCTCCCTGAGCGAATGTAGCTGCTTGCAGAATCTTTATATGTAATGTACATTCCAGGGGCATAGCAAGTAACTGTGGGGCTTCATAGCTCTTTTGCAGTACAAGATGTACTTTCTAATGGCGCCATTTATAGTTGCATACAATGTGAATGGGAAGCGGAAACAAATTTAAAATGGGGTGGAATTATAAAAAAATAAACAATTCTGCAACATTTATATTAGTTTTTTTTTAACACCGTTTCCTATGCATTAAAACTGACCTATTATTTTTATTCTTGGTCATTACGATTACATTAGTCCCAGGTGCCTGCAGTTTAAAACAGAAGGCACCTGGCGGATATCGCGCCCGCTCTGCTCATGCGGTTTTTGTTGCAGGAGCGCACAGAAATCCGTACAGAAATTTGTGCTGATTTTCTGCACTTTACCCTACACCTGTGTACAGGCACCCTAAGGCTTGGAGGGGAGAATGCAAATTAACTCATACCAGCCCAACCAACTATCTGAATAAAAAATTACCCTTTTTGGGAGGTTTTTTCCGATATTTATATGACTGTGCCTGTAGTAATAGAGCAAGATTTGCATTTAAGGGTTCAATCCAAAAAAGCTGGTTTCACAAGCTAAGGCCTCATGCACACGACCGTGCCTTTTTTGCGGTCCTCAAACCGCGGATCCGCAAAAAACGGAAGCCGCCCATGTTGCCTTACGCAATTTGCGGAACGGGCGCCGGCAATATAAATGCCTATAACAAAGGTCGTGTGCATGAGGCCTAAAGCCGCAATGCATATGAAGAACCTAACTTACAGGCAACTACATGAGATGAGTTTAAAGACGCCAAGAATTTTCACATTTTAAGTCTTCATTCACACAGTCAGTGTTTGGTCAGTGATTTCCATCAGTGATTGTGAGCCAAAACCAGGAGTGGATCCTGCACAGACATAAGGTAGAAGAGAAAGATCTGCGCCTGTTCTGTGTTTTGGACCCGCACTTGGTTTTGGCTCAAAATCACTGATGGAAATCACTGACCAAACACTGACTGTGCCAATAAGGCCTCCTGCACACGACCGTTGTGTGCACCCGTGACCGTTGTGCCGTTTTCCGTTTTTTTTTGCGGACTTATTGACTTTCAATGGGTCCGTGGAAAAAACGGAAAATGCACCGTTTTGCAGCCACATCCGTGATCCGTGTTTCATGGCCGTGAAAAAAATATGACCTGTCCTATTTTTTTCACGGCCAACGGTTCACGGACCCATTCAAGTCAATGGGTCCGTGAAAGAACACGGATGCACACAAGATTGGCATCCGTGTCCGTGATCCGTGGCCGTAGGTTAGTTTTTATACAGACGGATCCAAAGATCCGTCTGCATAAAGCTTTTTCAAAGCTGAGTTTTCACTTCGTGAAAACTCAGAACCGACAGTATATTCTAACACAGAAGCGTTCCCATGGTGATGGGGACGCTTCTAGTTAGAATACACTACAAACTGTGTACAAGACTGCCCCCTGCTGCCTGGCAGCACCCGATCTCTTACAGGGGGCCGTGATCAGCACAATTAACCCCTTCAGGTGCTGCACCTGAAAGGGTTAATTGTACTATCATATCCCCCTGTAAGAGATCAGGGCTGCCAGGCAGCAGGGGGCAGACCCCCCTCCCTCCCCAGTTTGAATATCATTGATGGCCAGTGCGGCCCCCCCCCTTTCTATCGTAATTATTCGTTGGTGGCACAGTGTGCGCCCCCCCTCCCTCCCTCTATTGTAATAATTCGTTGGTGGCACAGTGTGCGCCCCCCATCGGCCCCCCCTCCCTCTATAGCATTAACAACATTGGTGGCCAGTGTGCGGCCTCCCATCTCCCCCCCCCCATCATCATTGGTGGCAGCGGAGTTCCGATCGGAGTCCCAGTTTAATCGCTGGGGCTCCGATCGGTAACCATGGCAACCAGGACGCTACTACAGTCCTGGTTGCCATGGTTACATAGCAATAGTACAATAGTAGAAGATTCATACTTACCGGCTGCTGCGATGTTCGTGTCCGGCCGGGAGCTCCACCTACTGGTAAGTGACAGCCTCAGGTCTGTGCGGCGCATTGCTAAATGAACTGTCACTTACCAGTAGGAGGAGCTCCCGGCCGGACACGAACATCGCAGCTCCCAGGTAAGTATGAATCTTTTACTATTGTACTATTGCTAGTAACCCGCTGCCACCAATGATCGGGGGGGGGGAGGGGGAGATGGGAGGCCGCACACTGGCCACCAATGTTGTTAATGCTATAGAGGTAGGGGGGGGGGCCGATGGGGGGCGCACACTGTGCCACCAATGATTTATTACAATAGAGGGAGGAAGGGGGGGGGGGGCGGGGGGGCGCACACTGTGCCACCAACGATTTATTACAATAGAGGGAGGAAGGGGGGGGGGCGCACACTGTGCCACCAACGATTTATTACAATAGAGGGAGGAAGGGGGGGGGCGCACACTGTGCCACCAACGAATTATTACAATAGAGGGAGGAAGGGGGGGGGGCGCACTGGCCACCAATGATATTCAAACTGGGGAGGGGGGGGGGGGTCTGCCCCCTGCTGCCTGGCAGCCCTGATCTCTTACAGGGGGATATGATAGTACAATTAACCCCTTCAGGTGCGGCACTTGAGGGGTTAATTGTGCTGATCACGGCCCTCTGTAAGAGATCGGATGCTGCTAGGCAGCAGGGGGCAATCATGTACACAGTTTGTAGTATATTCTAACTAGAAGCGTCCCCATCACCATGGGAACGCCTCTGTGTTAGAATATACTGTCGGAAATGAGGTTTCACGATCTAACTCATATCCGACAGTATATTCTAACATAGGGGCGTTCCCATGGTGATGGGGACGCTTCAAGTTAAAATATACCATCGGATTGGAGAAAACTCCGATCCGATGGTATAAAAGGGACTCCAGACTTTACATTGAAAGTCAATAGGGACGGATCCGTTTGAAATGGCACCATATTGTGTCAACGTCAAACGGATCCGTCCCCATTGACTTGCATTGTAATTCAGGACGGATCCGTTTGGCTCCGCACGGCCCTGGCGGACACCAAAACGACTTTTTTTTCATGTCCGTGGATCCTCCAAAAATCAAGGAAGACCCACGGACGAAAAAACGGTCACGGATCACGGAAAAACGGGACCCGTTTTTGCGGACCGCAAAAAAATACGTTCTTGTGCAGGAGGCCTAAGGCCCTAATGCAATCATCTGCAGTGTCTTTATACTTCACCGTTCTTTAGGTAACTTTACCACAAGTGTTGTAGACCTGACCAAAAGTCCTATTTTCCCTAGACACATAATAAACCGTTCAAATTTAGGGAAAACGCTAAACATCTTTCCCTGTTTTATTGTATTTATTGTAGCTTACTAAAAACACACCAGTTTTATACGGAGATATCCCGCACCTGAATATAACAGTTAGATATATCTCAGTATCTTACCCCAGAAATCCCACCGTGAGCAGTAAGCGTAAAAGCAGCTCCTCCGGGTGTCTCCGAAATTCATCACTAACCATAAAATCAGTTTCATCTCCCAAGGAGCCAACTGATGATTTTTAGATTCAAGCCGACCAACAGCTGTTCACTGCAGTTGCCATGGTGATGTCAACATCAGAGTTAAAGGGGACATTAACTTCCTGATCACTTTTTCTTTTCAAATACTAATCTTGATGAATTCCTGCACTTATGTCAAGTGTGAATGAAATCCAATAATCCTGATTTTTTTTTAAGTAGTGGCAATCTCCAACGGGATCTTAGTGCTGGAGTGCCTGTTAGGCCAGGTTCACATCACCGTTTAGCTTTCCGTTCTTCTGTATTTTAAGCATCTGTTATGCTCAGTTATGCACGTGTTGCATCCTTTTTAGCCATTTCTGTCTGGGATCCGTTATTTTAGAGGGAAAAAATTCCTACATTTTTTGAAGTCTAAAATAACGGAAATGGCTAAAACGAAGGCAACATGTGCATAACAGATGCTTAAAATACATGTGAACTCAGCCTTAGGCCTCATGCACACGGCCGTTGTGCGGTCGTTCCGTGCATTGGGGACTGCAATTTGCGGTCCCTAATGCACGGGCAATGTCCGTGCGGTGGCCATGACGAATCGAGACCTATTCAACTTCAATTCCTTTGCTGTCTGGATTCATTTTTCCATCACATTATACACTGCTTTTTCCCATGGTTACGACCACCCTGTAAACCATCAGTGGTGGCCCTGCTTGCACACTATAGGAGAAAGCACCAGCCTATGTGAGTTTCCACAGCCCTGGTCACCAGAGAGGATTACAGGGTGGTCATAACCATGGTAACGAGCAGTGTATATGTAACGCCCCAGAGTGGCATTACCACTTCTTCACGCCGCTACTATCTCTAATGTGCTAATATCATGTCATCTTGTGTATGTATTTCAGGTCCACTACACCGTGCATTTCTAATATTTGCAACTGTTGTGTTTAAATTCAATTTGCCTGGTTTACCAGCAGGAGGCAGCAAATACGGCAGAGCTATAGTTAGGTAGAATGGAGCTTTCCATTCCATTCTATACCCCCTCGGTGGAGGAGTGGGCCAGTCCCACTTCCTGCAGGAAGGGTGGGGATTAGTGAGAGTCAGTTCCAGCTTACCCCCTGCCAAGGGAGGGTGTGCTGGGCACGTCTCTCCTGAACATGCCCAAGCCAAGCCATCCAGAGCACCCTTAGCTCTGCTGGACATGGAGGCCAAAGCTTGAAGCCTCAGGAGCCAGGAGGAGTATTTCCTTGCCAAACATAGAGTCAGACTACTAAGTGTTGTGCAGCATAAAGAAGAAGCAAAGTTATACAGCCAGCCTGATAGTACAGCAGAGCCAGAGAGCAACAAATGTAGCAGTGATGAGTTTGCCTGCCAGAGTCTTAATGCTAAAGCCTGCTGGGACCAAGGCAAAGTTGGAACTGCATCTCAAGATCTGGACTCAAGTTATTCTTTTATCCCTCAACTATTCCCCCTATTTGTTTGCTTCGTAGCCAACGCCTTTGGTCCAGCCGTATCCAGGTAGGAGCACCGTGACACTCACACCTTATATAAAGGGACATTTTAGGCCACCCTATACCACTCGGCCGTTCCTACACCTGGGACGCGACATAGAGGGCCCTGTGGCGCGGCCGCCCATTGCATATTTTGTGATACTCACCTCATGCACTTGCACACAAAGAGACAGTAACTCCTCTTTTGATTAAAGAGGTTGTGTCGCGCTGGGAGCGTGCGATGACGTCATCACGCTGAGCGCCGGTCCTTCGGCAGGTCCTTTTCATTCAATAGAGGAGCAAGAGGATGAGGTGAGTATATATATTTTTTCTTATTTTTTTTGCTGAAATGAAACATTACAGCAGGGAGCCACTATGGGGCATTATTACTGCAGGGGTCACTATGGCAAACATTATGGGCCACCATGGGGAACATTAGTACTGCTAATGACCACTATGGGAGACATTATTTCTGCCGGGGGGCACTATGGGGGATATTATTAATGCTGGGGGCCACTATGGGGGACATTATTACTGCTGGGGGGTATTATGTACACTGAGGGCACTGCAGGGGTTGGGATCTTTGTTTAAAAGAAAAAAGCAATTTTTAACAGCCGTGAATAACAGATGCAAAACGGGCATTAAAAACGGACAGACAGACAAAAAATGGATGCACAAATGGTTGGAAAATGGCCACGAAAAACTGACAGTGTGCCTTAAGCCTCATTTACACATCCGTGCTTAAATCTATGAAAAGGAGGTCAGTGATGCCTCCATGAAGATATCTGTGAAGGATCCATGTGTGGTCCGTGTGTGCATATTTTGCTGTGCGTGTGTCATCCGTGTTTCACTGACACTGCACAGCTGAAAAATAATTTTCAAAGCATCTCTTCCTAATGATCCCTGAAACCCTGTTGGATCCGTGTCGCATTCGTGGTTTTCACAGATACATAGACTATAATGGGCATGATGGATCCGTAAACACGGACAAAGTAGAGCATTTATCCGTGCTGAAAACACAGACCCACGGACCGTGCTAAAACTCTGATGTGTGAATACACACATTAAAATGAATGAGGACGTGAGCTGTCCGTGGAGAACATGTACAGCGCACATACGTGGAACACTGAGGTGTGAATGAGGTTTTATAGAGCTTAGAGCGTTTAGGATTGTACGGTAACAGAATTCAGACATGTCGGTTCAGCATGTTAGGGATCAGCTCCCTGAAAAGATTGCACTGAAAGGCTCAATGGCCTTGTTTAATTTCCACTAATTAGTAGCTACAGTAGATGCATTTCTCCAGTGTGGAAATGGGGCAGTTTTTTCCTTTGTAACTAAAATGTATTTCACACCTCCACTAGGTGGCAGCAATGTACTGGTTACCTTTTCATATGACAGAAAACACAACACAGGTGTGAATACAGCCTTAGGCCTAGTTCACACGAACGTATGGCTTTCATAGTTTTTTGCGGTCCGTTTTTCACGGATCCGTTGTTCCGTTTTTGAGTACTGTTGTGTTTCCGTTTCCTTTCCGTTTTTACGTTCCGTTTTTCCGTATGCCGTGTACAGTATACAGTAATTACATAGAAAAAATTGGGCTGGGCATAACATTTTCAATAGATGGTTCAGCAAAAACGGAACGGATACGGAAGACATACGGATGCATTTCCGTATGTGTTCCGTTTTTTTTGCGGACCCATTGACTTGAATGGAGCCACGGAACGTGATTTGTGGCCAAATATAGGACATGTTCTATCTTTGAAAGGAACGGAAATACGGAAACGGAATGCTTACGGAACACATTCCGTTTTTAATGCGGAGCCATTGAAATGAATGGTTCCGTATATGGACCGTATACGGAACACAAAAAAACGGCCCGTACACTCGCAAAAAAAAACGTTCGTGTGAACTAGACCTTACCATAACTTGTTAACCCCTTCTCACCCTGTGACATTTTAATACATCATGGGAACTATGTAGTTCCAGCCAATTGACATAATAGCAGAAGTTGTTCCTGTGTGGTCGCTGTGGGAGGCCAGTTTTGACTGAAAACCAGGCTCCAGGCCTGTCTGTTTAATGCCTTGGATGCTGCAAACAATAGCAACCGTAGCATCTAAGGAGTTTAAGAGACGAAAGGGGCTTCCTATGTCAGCACGTTGCAACAAAATTGTGTAGTGCCATTAACAAAGGCCTCCAGGTCAGACATGTGCAGAAGTGTAATAGCACCTATGGCAGAGTCTAATAGTATACTTTTTTCTTTGTATTTCCCGGCCTGACCACGGTCATCTTAAAGGGGTTGTCTCACTTCTGCAAATAGCATTTATTATGTAGAGGAAGTTAGTACAAACCACTTACTAATTTATTGTCATTATCTATATTGCTTCGTTTGGCTGGACTCATTTTTCCACATTTCACATTATACACTGCTCTTTTCCATGGTTATGACCACCCTGAAATCCATCAGTGGTGGCCGTGCTTGCACACTATAGGAAAAAGTGCTGACCTACATATTTGGTGGTTGGTACCGTAAGACCTAACATAGGCTAGTGCTTTTTCCTATAGTGTGCGAGCACGACCACCACCACTAATGGATTGTAGGGTGGTCGTAACCATGGAAACTAGCAGTGTATAATGTAATGGAAAAATGAATCTAGCCAGCAAAGGAGGTAATATGGTGAATCACACTACATTAGTAAGTGCCTTGTATTTACTTTCTCTACATAAGAAATGCCACTTGCTGAAGTGAGACAACCCCTTTAAGCCTAATTCACATGTCAGCATACCTCTCAACTTTTTGGACTTGATCTGGCTGGTTAGGCGGGCGTCCCCTTCCTCCCTCTACAGATGGTGAAGCTCCAGGTCTCCAGACACATCAAGCATTGCTCTGCAAATGGCCGTTTATCGTCCTGTTATGGAACCTTCATCTGTGGGTTCTTTATGTCATAGACCTATGCATCTATGACATCAGCAGCACAGTTGCCATAGTTACTACAGGGGCTTATTATTGATACCTACCTCATGCACTTTAACTGTGAAGACAGCAACAGTGGTCCCAAGTATTAACCTTTTCTTGACTGACTGGAGACTCTACAATATACTTGTCACTAGAAAGGCCCCTAATCACTATGGCATTTAAAAGCTGCCCTAACAATAGTAAGTTAGGGAGTGTAATGACAGATTTGAGGTGTAATATGCACACCCATGCCCTCAAGTCCATTTGCTACATCTGAATTTACACAGATTCCAGTGGACTTTACTTTTGGTGCCAATAAGTAGCGATCGACCAAACTATCACATTAACAAGATTTTAGTATAACCAGTTTCTTATACATTGTCTTTGAAATGACCAATACCTCATCTAAAAAAAATCAGCATGGAAGCTTCCACAAAGAGTACACATTCAGAACGAATAGGAATCAGGATTGGTACAGAGAAGAATTAAGGGGGTCATTTATCAAACTGGTGTAAAGTAGAACTGGCTTAGTTGCCCATAGCAACAAATCAGATTCCTCATTTCATTTTCCAAAGGGGCTGTCCAAAATAAAAGATAGAATCTGATTGGTTCATTTTATGCTACAGATTTCCACTGTATATTTCACCGTTTGCAATGCGTAGGGTTAGATCTTTGGTAAATCCGCACCGAAATCCACTGTGGAATGTCAGCAAAATCTGCAGTAAAATGTCCAAAATTTCCAAGAAAGGGACCCTGTCACACACAGCCAGGAAAGGGGGAAGTGGCCGACGTTGGGCTGCTCTCTCCTTTTACTTTAGTAGGCGAGCTCCGCTCTTTTCGGATGTGACATTTTTGATATGGATATGCCGTTAATGGGCAGATGTTTTACCCCGTAGGTTTTGTCTATCAATCTGAAACAGTTGGTTTCCAACCACATATTTACTATGCTTTTCTGTGCTTCTATAGGAACTCGACTTTATGGATTAAACACACAGCAGCCATAGCATCACCAAAATTTATGATGCAGCGACCAAGCAGGTTCAATCACCAACCACACAGAGACGGTTACAACAGTCTTCCTATCTGCGTGGCATGCCGGTGGACGCCAGGCTCATAGTTAAGGCAAGAAGCTTTCAGGATACAAGCCCCAGACCAGCGTCCCAGATGGAGAAACCAAGAGTCAACACAATCAGCTGAATCTGGGAGGCTGTGTGGTGATAGGAACATCTATTTTTTGATCCAATTCAATTATGCTAATACCAGATGTTGGGTCAACTGGGCCATTATGGTATTGTTTAATAAGATAAGCACCAATCTTCACACAAGCAAATCACTTAATCCCATGGAAATGTATGGAGGTCTAGAGATAAAGGGACAGATTTATCATTAGCTCAAGTCAGAATAATGGAGTGAAAAAGTCGCACATTTTTGCGCAATCGCTTAAACTGCGAAAAAACTTGCGACTTTTATTGGCTCTTCGTTCATCTCTACACCCGGGACCCCCGCCGATCATCTGTTTGAGAAGGCAGTAGTGCCACAGCTTTCTCTCAGCTTTCCCTAGGCCATGTGACATCACATTCATTGGTCACATGGCCTAGGCGCAGCTCTATACAATGTACAGCGCTCTGATTGGTAAACTGTGAGAAGGTCTGTTGCATTCTCAAACAGCTGATCAGCGAGGGTCCCGGATGTCAGACCACCACTGATCAGATATTGATGACCTATCCAGAGGATAGGACATCAGTATAAAACTCCCAGAAAACCACTTTAATGTGTAGAGGCTGACTCAAGGAGGAAGATGTTGAGCCAGACTGGAATTATTAGATATACAACTACATTAGGCATATTAATCCTAACATCTCCTTTTAGAGATGGATTGCACAAGGGATTAAATCATTAGTTGATATACAGTATGTACTAATTTAGTTATATACCTTTAAAAGGGTATTGCAGTAGGAAAGAGTTATCAGATCAGGTTGGTGGGGGTACTACCAGTGGGACCCCCACCAATCACAAGAACAGGGCCCTGTACCGTCGGCAACCCCCCTGCTGCTCCCCTGAAATGACCTGCGCGGCCGGTCGCACAAGCGCACGGCCGCTCCATTCATTTCTGTGGGTGTTCCGGAGATAGCCAAGCACTGTACTCGCCTATCTCCGAAATTTCCATAGAAATGGATAGAGCAGGATAACTTTCACCTACCGGAATACCCCTTTGAGAAGTTTTAGCCAAAGGCCTCTGATTTGTTAGCATATCTTCTGAAAAAAGGGCTTGTTCACACAAACGTGCCGTGTTTTGCGGTCCTCAAATTGCGGATCCGCAAAACAGGGTTGGTCCTTTATAGAAATGCCTATTCTTGTCAGCAAAACAGACAAGAATAGGACATGATATATAATTTTTGCAGGTCTACGGAAAGGAGCAACGGATGCGGACAGCACACGGAGTGTCTTGGCGCTAACATCGACCTGTAAGGCTGTGTTCATACTTGAGTTATTTGGTCAGTTTTGGCCTCGTAACTGCCCAAATAAGTGAAGTGTGCAGTGATTCTAAGAGTGACGCCTGTCATCTGCATGTCGTACGAACTCACAGTATTATTTCACTACCAAAGCAGACTCCATATGTGTGTAACTGCAAGGCACAGTGTTCTACACCACTATAAAGGCTCTCTGCAGCCAAGAAATAGCAGTTTTTTTTACGTAATTCGCAAATTCTTTCAAACAAATTTGGCGAAACGGCAAATCGAATTTTTGAAAAATTCACTCATCTCTTTTTTTAAATCAGATTGTTTTTATTGAGATTTTCAAAGCATTTTAGGAGACAAACAAAGCAATCCCCCCCCTCCCCATACCCAAGCGTCCTAGATCCAAGGAGAACATCTCCAAAAGTCCTCTCCATAAAGAGTTCGTTATTGAAATGCAATAGCTTTACATTACAGCTGGACATCCGGTACATAATCCTCAAGTACATAACATATGTCAACAGTTCGGATACATCAGTACATTACATGACAGCGTAACAGAACATATATACCACCTCTCATCCCAAAAGACTATACCCTAGTCCCTATTACAGCTCCCACCCCTCATCCCCTCCCAGTGAACAATAACATCCATGCCTCTCATGTGTGGCCTCTAAAAACATAAATAAAGCCGGGGCGGTTCGGATTCCAGTATCTACTTAAACTGCATTAATCTACAATATTGTAGTATTGCCTTCATCTTCCCCAAATCTTCTCATATTTTTTACTATTATTCCTCTTCTGGTATACAAATTTTTCCATTTGCAACAGTGTGTGAACCTTACGAACAAGTTCCCCCACCTCTGGAGGATCATGATCCACCCAATGGTACGCAATCACCTTTCTTGCTTGATACACTATGCGGATAACCGCTAATTTCTGCTTAGCGGCTAGTTGTACAGACTCAGTACAGCCTAGTACACATAATCTGGCATCTGCCTCCACTCTTGTCTCAAACACTTTTCGTATTAGATCTATTATGCCCCCCCAATATCTCCTCAGCCTAGGGCAGTTCCACATAAGGTGTATCAGCGTAGCATTGGGTGCACCACATCTAGGACACATGTCATCTGACCTGTACCCCATTTTCCTCAAGAGGACAGGTGTCCGATAAACTCTGTGTAACAACAGTAATTGTGACATTCTGTGCGTTTCACCAACCGCAACATCTGTGAACCCCTCCAGGACTGTATGCCATTGCTCCTCTGACAATTCTTCGATATCCTCCCGCCACTTATCGTACAACCGAAGAGGTTGCTTTTTAATCTGCCTTTCCATAAGACTGCTATAATGCAATGATATGACCCCACTGGTAGATCGCCCAGAGCTTGCTAAATCAATAATCGGATTTCTGGAGGCCAGCGCAACCCCCCCCCCCCCCCCTCCCCGCTGCATCCTGGGCGCGAATAGCGTGCCGTATCTGCAAGTATAAGTAAAATTGGGAATGTGGGAGTTGAAATTCCCTTTGTAGGCGAGCATAGTCTTTCAGATTATCCCCCTCATATAGCTGATGCATGTAGGTGAGTCCGTACCGTCCCCAGACCTGAATATCAGGCACTTTGTGCAGTTCTGCATACATAAGATTAGGCCAAATTGCAGTAAACCTGGTGTAACCCTGTACCCCAGCTATTGTCCTGCCTTTCCACCAGACTTTATGAACCACCCGAAGTAGGGGGATGTCACTTCCCATTCTATCCAGTGATCCATCTTCCAGTGCCGTCATTAGATTCTTGCCCTTAACATAGTGACATACTATTCTTCCTGCTGTGGTAATTCCATCCTCCATCCCCCATCCCCGCAATTGTTGAAGTTGGGCAGCTAAATAATAAATCCATGGATCCGGAACCCCGAGCCCCCCATCCGTTTTTGGTCTGCACAGTGTGGCCAGTTTAATACGTGGAACTCCCCTCTTCCAGATCAGGTCCCGGAATACAGCATTAACCGTGACAAAAAATCGGGCAGGAACCCAGATAGGTGCATTATGTAGCAAGTATAGGAGCTGTGGCATCAAAATCATTTTTATAAGATTAACTCTTCCAATTACTGAAAGTGGTAACTTGGTCCAAGTCTGCACCTTCTGTCGAAATCTCTGTAACAACGGAGTCAAATTCAACTTTTCATAGTCCGCTACATCAATGGTGACCTGAACGCCAAGGTATTTAAAGGACCTGACTAGTTGCAAGCCCTCTGTAGAACATTGACCTTGCCTCTCATCAGCCGAAAGCGTCATAAGTGCAGACTTGGACCAGTTAACACATAGACCCGATAGCCTACTAAACCCATTTATGATGTTCATGGCTGCCGGAAGGGAGGAGCTCCAGTCATCAAGGAATAGAAGCATATCATCAGCATAGAGGGATACCTTTTCAGTTCCCTCCCCATATCTAAAACCTTGAACCTCACGCGCTTCCCTCAGTGCCGCTGCCAACAGCTCAATTGCTATTGCAAAAAGTAAGGGTGATAGAGGGCACCCCTGTCTCGTCCCCCTGTGTAATGGAAAAGAGTGAGAAAGAGCCCCATTAACCCTAATATTAGCAGTAGGGACTTTATATAAAAGCTTAATCCATTGGATAAAGACAGGCCCAAAGCCCATCCTCCTGAGTACGGCCCACAGATAACCCCATTCCACACTGTCAAATGCCTTGGCCGCGTCCAGAGACGCGACCGCCGCATTCAACCCATGGAACCGGCCCGCTTGTATATTTAAGAAAAGGCGTCTGATATTAACAGCTGTCGACATATTGGGCATGAATCCAGCCTGATCCGTATGTATTAGTGTCGTGATCACGGTATTGAGCCTAATCGCTAACACTTTGGCTAATAGCTTCACATCCACCTGCAGTAGTGAAATAGGCCGATATGATTCAGCTAGCAGAGGATCTTTGCCCTGCTTAGGGATGACGACTACAATCGCCTCATTCATGCTAAGAGACATCCCACACTGGCGCTGCGCCTCCTTAAACCCTTCTAACAACTGGGGAAGCAGAATAGGGGCAAATGTTTTAAATACTTTCGCAGGTAGTCCATCACTCCCTGGGGCCTTGGTATTTGACATCTCACTCAGGGCCATTTCCAGCTCTGTAATTGTAATGGGTCCATCCAAGGCTGACACTTGATCAGCCCCTAACGTGGGAAGCTGTATCCCATCTAAGAAACCTGCAATTTCTGATTCCCCTGCATCGGTTTTGGACTCATAAAGGGACGCATAAAATTCATGTATAATTTCCACCACCCTATCTTGAGCACAAGCACAGTACAAACAGCCCCCTCATTATCGCAAAGAGCAGCGACATATGCAGACGGCTGTTGCGCTTTGGAGAGTAGTGATAGCAGTCTACCTGTTCGTACCCCTTCTTCATAAAATGATTGTTTTTGGAAGAAACGTTTGTTTTTGCCCTGAGAAGAATCTTATCATTTAGTTTATGTTGCGCTTCCTGCCACTGTTCCCTGTGCAATTCCGTGGGCTGCCGAACATACTGGGTTTCCGCATCCACCAATAGGCGCTCTAAATTCCTAATTGTTATTCGAGACTCATTCCGTTTTTTATTGACCTCCACAATCAGTACTCCCCGCAAAAACGCCTTCGTGGCATCCCACACTATCAATGAAGAGGTTCCCGTAAGATTAATGGTAAAAAATTCTGTCAACGCCGTCCCAATGTTTGAAACCGTAGGTATCACTGACAACCAGAACGGGTTAAACTTCCACAATGGCCTCCCACTGTTCAAAGGGGTGAGGAAATTAGCAGATACCAAAATGGGGGAGTGATCAGAAATTTTCCTAGGTAGATACTCAATGTCACAGACACGGCACCCCATCGCTTCATTCCCCAGTGCTAGATCTATTCTCGACAGTGTCTGGTAAGTACTAGAACAGCAAGAATACTGCTGCGCAGAGGGATTGCGCAGCCTCCAGAAATCCAACAACGATGCTTCCTCCAGAAGTCTCCCAAATGGTGTACGTTGCCCCCTCGATTGAACCTCAGAGGTCAGCAGCCTATCCCATTCAGTACAGATCACATTATTAAAGTCCCCCAAAATCAGTGCAGGTACATCAGGATAGTCTGACAAAAAGGCTATCAGTTTTTTAAGGGCAGTCGGGGAATATGGCGGTAGTATATATATCCCACAGATAATACATTGCACATTAAAGAGTTTTCCATATAAAAAGACATAGCCCCCATTCGGATCAATCCTCTTGTTTATACAGCTAAAACTCAGCTGCCTATGAATCAGAATACTTACCCCCCTTGCATATGAGCAGTAAATAGAATGATAACATTGAGACGCCCATCTAGGAGATAACAAGTGGGATTGCTCCGGAAGGAGATGTGTCTCCTGCAGACAACAGATTACAGGATGATATGACTTTACTATTTCCATTACTGCCTTCCTTTTGATGGCATCCTTAACCCCTCTAACGTTCCAACTCAGGAAATTCACTGGATTAGCCATATTCAAGTAGGAGAACCCACACACGTATCGGATACTGTAAATCCCATTTCTTCAGTAACTGTCTCCCATGGATCGCACCTATGGACCTAGGACCCCTCTTCCCCAACTCCCCCCTTCCCGCCCCATCCCTGAACAACCCCTCCCTCATTACCTAATTAACCCTGGAAGTCTCGCCTCCTGACAGACCCCACTAATACACCTTAATATTAAGGCCCGTGGGTAAACCTAAAATCTATCAGCAGAGCTGGCCTCCCAAACCCGTGATACCTGGCGAAATCAAGAGCTTCTATATTACGCCAGGTACAATCACAAACTGTCAAGAAAATAGAATGTATAAAACTGGGTATCTTCCTGCACTAACCCCAATTATAACTGAAAAAAATAGGCATTGGTAGTATCGCTTATCAGCCTAGCATTGCGCATAATCAGCTGGACCTCCTACTAAGCCATATATAACATGTAAAACGGATAACAACACTCAGCAAGATTTAACTCTGCATTACTACACAGATCATATTCACCCTCCAGAGGGTGCAATGTCCCTTCTTCCAAGTGGACCTCTCAATCGCCTTGGTTCCCTTCCGCCCGAAGTTGTTGCTCATGTCGATCTAGCCACCTGGATGCCTCTTTCGGGTCTTCAAAGAAGCTTGTGGTTCCAAGAGCCACTATTCTGAGCTTCGCCGGATACAGCATTGAGTATGATGCTCCAAGTGCCCGCAGTCGTCGCTTTACATCCAGGAAGCGGGCACGCCTTTTCTGGACCTCCATAGAGAAATCAGGAAAGAGCGAGACTCTGTGACCATCTATGGAGAGATCAGGCATATCCCTGGCCTTGCGTAAAATAGAGTCCCTATCCCTGTAGTGTAGTACTTTCATAAGGACGGGTCTTGGTGGCGCCCCTGGTGGCAATGGCCGCGACGGAACTCTGTGCGCCCGTTCTATGGCAAATAGAGGAGATAGTAAGCCCTCTCCAAACTGATCTTTAAACCATTTTTCAAAATACTCAGTGGGATTTGGGCCCTCCACCTTTTCAGGCACACCCACTAAACGCACGTTATTTCGCCTCAGGCGATTTTCTATGTCGTCTTGTTTGGCAGAGATAATATCAAGCCTACGAGAATGTTCCGCTGTTTCTCTTTTAATCGGGTGCACCTCATCCTCCATATCACCCATGCGATCTTCCAGGGACGTAGTGCGATCTGCCAGCTTCCTGACATCGTGTCTAACAATAGAAATGTCCTCCTTGATAGCCCCCACCTGCATAGTCAGGATGGTAAGTGATTTTCCCCACTTAGAAATGTCTTGGAGAACGTCTTTTATAGTGTGCTCTTCCACATCTGTATACGCTGCATCCGAATCCCCAGCTCCATCTTGATCCTGGATGGTTGCGAATCTGTTAGGGTGCTGTTTCAGGCCCATCACCTCCTCAGATCCTTCCCCCTCAGACTCCCGTCCCGCTCTAATCAAGGAGGACTCATTGTGCACGGTGCCGGAGGCGTAGCTCTCTCTGAGAAGCTCCAGTGTATGCGCAAATTGACTCAGCCTCTCTGCTACCTCCTGCTGCATATCCGCCACTCGGTCCCTACGCCGCGGCGTGGCAATCCCGGCGCCATCTTGTGAGGCCTTGCCGGCTCCTTTCCCGGTCCCCCGTTTGGACATGGCAGCCGCTGAAAAGTTGCTGCAAGTAGCAGAATCTATTCCGACAGTACTGCCGATGCAGTGAGCGCTGGTTCCCTGGTATAGCAGCGATAATCTACTGGGTTAGGCGGATAAAAGTTCGGGTTAGTGCAGGAGCTCCAGAGATCACGTCCGCTCACATGCCTGGCAGACCACGCCCCCCCAAAATTCACACA